>NW_019728498.1:1645876-1680697 GCF_002891405.2 Cryptotermes secundus | reverse complement strand
GTTAGCCGAGTCCCCGCGACCTTGAAGCTATGCAAAGCGAATCAACAGCGGTGACGTCACCGAGGGATATCGCGGTTGCTAGGCAGCAGTCAACAACTCCGGACAGCGTGGCTAGCAACACGGCACCAGACGACAATTGTCCGATCAAGGCTACATAAGGAGCAGCGAAGGCTATTCACAGTCAGTCCTGTAGCTACCGCCGAGTCAGTCCTCGAGCTACCTCCGAGTTAGTTCCGAGTTAGCCAGCAACCAGTCAGTGGTATTCTGGCATTTGGAGTGTACTATTTGTGATACTGCAGATAGCAGTAATCGTAAATCTGTAATTTGGGTGATTGTAAGTGCGAATGTGAAATAAAATTCGCTATATCAAATACGGCGTGAAGTTATTTGTCGCGTTATACGCCCGATACGCGACAATATATATATATATATATATACACGTACAGAATGTAAATGATTTCCAATGTACCTATTTTCCAGACATATTGATAGAGAAAGAAAACACAGCCATTTTTGGTTATGCTAAAAAGTGTACTGGTGGTATTAATTTTAAGAAGATGGATCTCATAAGTGTACATGCTAATAATTATTTTATTTTCGTCATTAAGAAGTGTGTGTGTTAAGAAACAAGCCACCACCAAATGTTTCTGACTTTAGAATTGGGCCATGGATGAAGCTATATGTCATTGTAGTTCCCATAAATTATGACTATGCTTGAAAAGTCACCTCGTCCATTAGCATGAATTATTTAGTTTTTAAAACCCTTTCCGCCCCTGTAGTTGAAAGCACTTGTACTTTATTTTCCTCCATTTACTGGTTTGCGAAGCACTATAACTATGTGACATGTGTGTCTATCAATCTAACTGTCAGGCGCTACAGACTCCGTGGTTAGAAATGGCACCGGCAGATTTGGCTGTATGATGTCACGTCAGAATAATTCTGTGCAGCAGGTTAGTCCGAGGTTCTTCCAGAACCGAGAAGCCGCACGATACTCTTTTAGAAGTTCCATTTAAGTGAACTTTGGGACAATATCTTCATATATTTAATGACATTGTTAGATATTAATGTTCCTTTTCGTTCATAATTATTGCAATACATCGTATATATCTGCTCCACAGAACCTTAGAAACTGATACACTGGAGTGAAAAAGCATAAGTTGTTTCAGTTGTCTCTGTGTTTGAAAACGTTGGGACCTCGACGTCTCATAAGTTTATGGGCCTCCACTCCATCTAGACTGAATTGCGAATGGAGTTGTAATTCCACCACATTTGACCTTTGCACTATATGGAGATGAATGGTTAGCTTTACACTTATGCAGCTGAACCCCGTGGAAAGATCGTAAAGGACTCTGTGGGCCCCAAAGCCGGTCTGAATATTATCAGGAATCAAGCCCCGGCCTTCCAGTTGTTTGCTATACCTACTGAGCTATCCTGGCTCTATGAAATGAATATATGAAGTTCACATATTATTTTTCTCCGGTTGCAAGATATAAAGCATTATTTTTATTTATATTGCCTAGAATCTGAGAATGAATTTGGCGAAGGTGGTTTTGAAATTTGCCTAACCCCGAGTCTCTCTCTTCTGCATCTTGAAACCGCAGATGTGGTCAAGACAGGTAGCTATAGCAACTTATGTGATCTTTATACCTAAATGTAAATCGGTCAAAATTCGGGCAAGTAAATGTTATTTTAATATAAATTAAGAGCAGTTGTTTGCCGTATTAATAAATTAAATATAATATAATTGTTCTTACGTAATTATTTTCCAGTATAGACTTCGAGCATTTTTACATTTGGCTTCGATGTGGTAGTCCAATAATTAAGAGGTTTCCACGTTTGTTAGAGACACTACACCCAGAAGCGGTTTAAGAATTTACGGGACCTTAGAGTAGTGTCCAGTGGACACTGGATGTATGTTACAAGCTTTATTATCTATTAGAAGAAATTAAATCAGGGAATGAGAAAACATTGTTTTTGTTGTGCCTAAAATCCTCGGGGCCCCTCCACTTTCTCATGCTAGAAAGAAGACGTGTCCGCCTCGCGCGGGACCCTAGCCCATGGTCTAGCTCGCCTATGTCGTAATCCTTTTCTGAGTATACAGACCATATAAAATATACATTTCTGGATGAATGATTAAGCTTCTGTTCCTGAGAAATTTTAAAGAAAATTCCTACAAATTTCAAACAGATCATTAACTTAAAAGCTTTGTTATAAGAATGTCATTGTGAAAATTTATAATATTTGGCTTCATTGTTCTCACCTGAATGGTAGCAGTGTTGCTGTACAATAAGAACAACTACCGTGTTTGGTATTTTTGGAGCACTTAATGACATTTATGGGGGGAGGAACCAGAAGCAAGTTTTATGGAACTAGGAATACTGGTCATAAATATTAGAATACTATATAAATAACTCATTATCATTCCCCATTCTTTATACCAGATTTTGCTTGCGATGACCAGACAAATCCGACTTCTTTCATCCCCTGTTCCTTCTCTTACTGTGTCTATAGCATTACATCATAATTATTCATGTCATAAATAAATAACCAGGCAATTGCATATGGTGAAAATAGGTTAATGTTGAATTTACACCTTTTTATACTTGAATGAGAAGCCGTCATCAGGCAGTGTTGTGTAATGTACGTTTGTAGAGCCCTCTTATGACCATATTACCGGCAACTTGGCAGACAACAACAATATTAATACATTTTTTCAGAGACAACTCATACTTCTCCAAACTGTCACGAAACCTTACCGGTCCAATAACTCAGTATAGCAACTACGCAACTGGCTGGACAACTGAGGCACTATTTCCAACAGAGGAAAAAGTTTTTTCTGTACTCAATAATGTCCATATGGGCTCTGCGCCCACCAGGGCCCTTATGCAGTGAGTACCGGAAGTTCTAACTCTCGGGTGTGAAGCGGTAGGGGAGAAAAGCTAACGACTCCCATCTAGTGCCCGAGATTAAGAATGATGGAGCTATACCTCCACTTCGCCATATTCTGTGACCTTAAGTACAGGTCTTACATTACCCTCATCTCCACAATATAATACTTATGAAGAGACAGGAAAACCCGGTTTTGATTACATTCACCTCTTACATTGTAGAAAATAAATGAGCCAACATTTATACTCCAGTTTTCATAAAACATGTAGGTCCCGGAAGAGTATTGTGACATGTCAAACCGTTGTTTGACAACGGTATATGGAATGAGGTTACGCAATAGTAAGGAAAGCGGCGTTTTTTCCGTGCCGTGCCGTGCCGAGCCGAGCCGAGCCAAGCCAAGCCGAAGCGCGCTGGTTGCTACGCTGCGTTGCAGTAAACATCTCTCGGTAGCGTTGCCCAGCAATGCCTCTGTAAACACTGCGATTATTCCGCGAGGTGCGGTTTCCGCTGTCCGACTGAGGGTTTATAAGAGTAACTGGAATGCCTAAGAAATGATTGAAGCCAAGGTCTTCGGAACATTTATTAGAATGTATTCCCTATTCAGAAGTGAGCGCTTAAATGCAAATATTAAACTATCCCTCCATAAGGCACTGATCAGATCAGTAATGACTTACGCTTGTACCGCCTGGGAATTAAGGGCAGACACCTACCTCCTAAAATTGCAGCGCATGCAAAACAAGGTTTTGCGCACCATTGGAAATTTTACAAGGTGCACACCAGTCCGCGACTTGCACACAACTTTCAACTTTCCGTATGTATAGGATTATATAACAAAATTGTGCAGACGACAAGCAGAAGTTATACAAAATCATGAGAAAGAACATGTTCGCGGTATAGGACAAGGTGAAGCCAGATACAGAAAATATAAGAGGCTTAACATTGGCGTTGGTCAAGCTTACGACCTTTCAAATGAATAAGTTTTCGTTGTAGCTTAAGGTACCTAAGTTAGGCATGATCTGCTATGTAAAGCCTGTACTGACAGAGGACTTGTGTGTAGTGCAAAAGGAAGAGCTTTCGATAACATGTTATACGTACGAAATGTACACTTGACGAAAGGTCAAGTGTATTCATAAGAGACAAACCCATCTTCTCGTCAGAGAGGATGTTACATAAGGACTATTACCGCAAGAGTTAAGATGCAAGAAAATCTCTAGTCGTGGGCCTCAAGGGGCCTGACGCCAAGGCGAACTGATTAGCGGTAAACCGCCAGTCGTAAAGTAACTCTGACTGACTATGGAGTTCAGTTGAAGTATAGCATTCGCCGGAGTTATTTTAACATTAGCAGTCGATTTCCAGCCTTCGAAGGGAAGAGCTGGGTTTTAGCAGTCACCGAGCAGAGCAGCACACGCCTAACCGAGAAGTGTGATAGTGCTAAAGAAACGTGAAGAGGACGTGATAGGTGATAATAATAGTACTTGTAAGTGTGGATAAGAGTGTGTCAAATAAATAATCGCTGAATCCGAGACCCGCGTGGAATTATTCATCTCGTTACCTAGGAGACAGAGTAGGTTACCTGGTAACACGCTACGGTATCAACAGGAATTAACTTCTTTAGAGAAAAACAGCAGCGACTGTGTTCCGTACTGTCTGTATTCCTTGTGTGCTGTATGAAGGGAGAATCGTTTTCGAGTTACCATGACCGCGGTGCACATTCAGAAGTTGAGGATCGAGACCCGGAAATATGAATACGTCATGTTCATCACAGGTCTTATGTAATCAACACCTACTTGAAGGTGTCCTTCTGGGACGCAGATTGTGTTACGACAAGAGAACTGCTATAATGCAAGTGTGAGGTCGATGCTGAGGTAAATTTTACAGGACAGGATATGAGGATGAGGACTGCATTCGTGTAGCTCAGGATTCGTGTGGACATGTTAATGAACTTTCGGGTTTCTATCAGAGGCGAGGAACATCTTACAGAGTTACGTTTGATATGGAGGAAGAAGGATGGTCAGTCTTAGTCTGACAAGTTTCAATATAGTGGAGTCGTATCATAAGCGCGTTGGACTTAACGCGAGTTTAACCATACGCGCTCGCCAAAAGAAAGTAAAATAAATAAATAAGTAGATAGAAACGCAAAAAACGTAGGCGGTTCCGCGCACCATGCCAGTGGGTGAGCATAAGCCGGGAGTGAGCGTAAATGCGACTGTTTCAGTTCCTGCCCACTCCCCGAGACTCTGTCTGGTGCTCAACCGAAGAAACAGCGATCTGTTCTAACACTGCAGGAAAACTGGTTATCTTAGGTTTATTGAAAGTCAATATTTCAGTGACAAATATGACGCACAAAAGTGGCCGCAACTTTATATACATATATATCCAGGATACACAAAAAAACACACATTTTATTTGGGATCTTCAAACGTTATTCTGACTATAGGTGATTTTGGGTTTATGCGTCGTCTGTAGAACAACCCCTCGTAAGATGAGACTCTATTATAGACGGCGACTTCTAATGCCAACCTTAGCTAACCCACCTATTTATTTTAAGGATCACTATTTTATTTACAGAGAAGCATGGATATTTCGAACTAGATTACATACAAGCCACCAAGTTGGGAATGCTTAAATTGCTTAGCAAATCCTGCTGCAAGATGCATGGTTCCTAAATATAGACTCGCGTCTCTTGAGAGGCTAACTTAATGAAGCGCCTCCTGCAGTTCACTCTACCTTTAAAACTGTGTGCTACCAACACGATTTCCTACCACCTATCCAAGAACTGTAAAAGCAGAGGAACTGTTTGTAACATCGCTAGGCAAGTCCTCTTACAGAAGCAGCTGCATAATTGAATCCCCAAAACGTTTAGGGGGAGCAGTAAAATTGGCACCCTTGCTGATACTTCGGAATTTGAGAATTCTACTAATTGCTGAAGCCTAGACCAGGGATATCGTGATAAGGAAATTGTGTCGAGTGGTTGAAAGGAAATGTTACTGGTTTCAACATGGCGATTATCAGATCCAAAGGGGTCAGTTTCTGACATCGGGTTTCCTCCCTATGACTTTTTCTTTGCTGTTTCAATGGTTACCTAACAGAGGGAAGAGGGCCGCGCTATAGCTCAAGCAGTTACTCGCTGGATTCCCATCGCGGCGGCCCGGGTTCGATCCCGGGTCCGGTCAAGTGGGATTTGTGGTGGACAAAGTGGCGCTGGGGCAGGTTTTCTCCGAGTACTTCAGTGTCCCCTGCCAATCTTCATTCCACCAATTGCTTCACAATCACCCTCACCTATCATCTTGGGCCGGTACAATAGGCCAGAAGTGGCCGCAGTACAAGGGACTTAGTCCCACTCCACTAGCCTTAAAAACAGAGGGAAAGTAACAACGAGCCGCAGAGAACTGCGTAATGAGGAGTTTCATAATCTACACTCTTCCCAAGATATTAGCATGATGAAATCATGGAGGGTGAGATGGGTAGGGTATTTAGCATTCATGTGAGAGAAAGGAAAGCATTCAAAGGTTTAGTAGAAATATCTGAAAGAAAAGACATTTGGGAAGACATGTAATAAATTGGAGGATAATATTAGAAGAGATCTGAAAGAACTAAGATGGGATCATCTGGCTGTGAATGGGGATCAGTGGCAAGGTCTTCTGAGCACGATAATTCGATATTGGGTTCAATAAAATCTGATTTTTTTAAATGCTGCGCAACTATAAGTTTCTGAAGAAGGACTTGTGCTCCATTTAGTTTTTTTAATTTTTTTTCCTTGGCACTACAGCCCCAGTGGACCTAGGCCTACCTCCATGAACTCCGTTCACGTCGGTTTTTCTAGATCTAACACATAAGATAGGACTCCTTGGGCGGGTGATCAGCTCGTCGCAAGGCCTCTACCTGTACACAAACACAGAAAGACGCACACACACAAACTAAACATCCATACCCCGAGTGGGATTCGAACCCACGATCCCGGTTTCCTAGCGAGCGAAGACAGTGCATGCCTTAGACCACTCGGCTACCGTGGCCGGCAGTTTTTTAATTACTTTGGTTATCATTTTTGCATCACGCTGGTGGTTACATCATGTGAAAGTAACAAGCAGTAATGTTTCAGTAAACTTAATTATTAATCTGCTATATTTATAATTATTTTTTTAATATTAAGTTATTCTGGCTAGCATATAAAGTTACTGCAATGAATGAAGCCGAACTATAACAGCTAAATAATTTTCAGATGTTGCAAGTTACTGTATCCCGCTGGCATTGTTGTGGGCGGAGGCCATAAATCGAAGAGCACAACCCGAATAATTTCATAGGTTTATTTCTCTCTCGTATCCTTGATTTATATAGCCATTTGTTTCTCATTTGGGGTACGCTGAAACAATTTTGAACTACAGTCGATTATTAGAAAATACAGGAATGAGCTTCTGTTCAGTTTGTCAGGTACCGCTTTCTCATAAGGCCCGTGGCGCTACAGCTCCAATTCATGCCCAGTTCAACAGACATCAGTCGCATATCTGTACAGTTAAGGAGGCGCTCAGAACCAAAGTAGTCCAGCCAAGAAAATATAATATTCTGAGGTAGATGGCCTACATCTGATGACAGTGGCCGCCCGGTCTAAGGCATGGACTGTCTTCGCCCGCTCGGACGTTGAGATCGTGGGTTCCAAAGTCACTCGAGGCAGAATGTTTGTGTGTAGGTAGCGGTCTTGCGACGCGCCGATCTCCTGTCCAAGGATTGCTGCCGACTTAAAACTTAAAAAGCGGCCAACATCCAACATAAGGACTGTAGAGCCATAGATAGATAGGGGGCCTAGAGGCGTCCACAAGTATGTTCTGGACTTGCAACGGATTCTGCAGACTCCCTCAGCTTTTAACTCCGTGTGCTTGGGACTGTGTGAAGGGGACCTGAGCCTCTCTTAATACATGATATAATAAAGTAAATTTACGAATGGAAAGAAGAGCTCAGACGCGGTCTATGTCTATGTATAAATGGCAGGTGCGTAGGCGTCCTTTCAAAGTTATATTAATTTGGCGTGAGTCTATTACTATTTATTATACATAATATAATCTAGCATTGGAATGATGCACGTAAATATCTCATCTTTCTTCACAAATGACATATTAATAAATAGAATATGATACTGTAAATTATTTCCTGCCCTAAGATCCAGCTTAATATTTTCCTCTCAGCCATGCTTAAGAATCCCAATTTGGCATTTCCTTTCTTGATTTCTGTGCATTTATAAACGTTCCCAGGCTTGCTACATCCCCCGTTTATCTCAACATCCATGACTGGATGACTTAACAGTATTTGGACGAGATATCAAATTATGAAGCTCCTCATTCACTTTCTTCCAGCCTTTTGTTACTTCTCCCCTCTTCCGTCCGGATATTGATTTCAGCGCAGTGGTCTATTACTGTCAGTTTAAGATATTCCCTCAAGGCGAAAGAGACAAAGTTTGAAACCCTTATAAAACATCGGATACAATTATTCTGCCAAGGTCTGCGATCTGACTGATTAATGTTGGGTATTTTCTATTGTTTAAGGCATATTTGATGTATACATTGTTTCGGGAGTTGCCTTCGCTTCCATCTCCGTGGGGCTGGTTTTCGTTACACTGATATTGTTTTATTACTCTCCTATTTCAGTATCGATGGCGATGGGTTTGATTGTAAGCGGCGTGTTTTGAATAGAAGCTAGTTGATTACTCACCAGACCTTAGTGATCACCAGGGCCCGGATTTTGATGACATGTCATCTTTTTTTCCTTGTATCCTATGCGATGCTCTTAAATACAAAATCTCGGATATGAGCTGCTGGTTAGAGAAATATAAATTTTTTAGGTAACTTTTTTTTATTTTTGGACATTTTTAGGTTTAAGGTCATTCTTTTTCGTTTTGGGGGTAATATTTTGGTAATTATTTGGACTTTTAAGGGCATTTCATGTCATTTTTGGCCATTTTAGGGATTTTTTCTTCATATTTTTTCTGAAATGTGAATAACATGGAAGCGAAGTGTTCTTTCGTTTCTCCTTTAGGTTGTTTTTCTGCATTTTCGGTAATTTTTTTTAATATTTTCAGGTCATCAAAATCCGGGCCCTGCATATTACATTTTTGGCTCATATTTTAGGTAATTTTTCTGGATTTTTTTCGGTAATTTTATAGGTCATTTTTTAAATATTTTCAGGTCATCAAAATCCGGGCCCTGAT
Source organism: Cryptotermes secundus (assembly GCF_002891405.2). Taxonomy (NCBI): domain Eukaryota; kingdom Metazoa; phylum Arthropoda; class Insecta; order Blattodea; family Kalotermitidae; genus Cryptotermes; species Cryptotermes secundus. The sequence continues at coordinate 1,671,612 of NW_019728498.1, read as the reverse complement.
GATCACACACATTCCCAACAAATGTATACGTTATTGAAAGTATGCAGAATTTTATGTAAGCCTTCCATTACGTGCCGGTTACTTCAAACATATAGAAAAGAACGTCGTTGTTTTTCAGGGTACAAACCGACTGTGAACAAATTATAGATATTCTAGAAATGACTAGAAGAAGGAAAAAAGTTTTGTTGTCTACTTCAAGGAATTGCCGCAAAATTCGCCTGGAATAATTTTGGATAACTGAGAAACGTCTGAGTCACGACATTCAAGACTTAGCATTTCTGTGAAAATACAAGACTTGCAAACATAACATTGCCAATCTTACTTTAATAAGCACGATATCAGAAGGGCAGTTATTCCGGATTTGCATCGCCATAATTTTGAGCCGAATACTAACAGCTCAATCACATGCTGTACAGGGTTTGACAATACCAACGTTTACCCTTCGTGAACTGTAGGAACACAATGATTCAGCGTATTTCCTTTCCCATCATAATCCTAATAATGTCAGCAGAACAGACTGTCCTGTCTATATGCAATTAATAAAATGAATGGAGCGAGTAAAACGGTAAAATGTTTAGTTAATTATACGAATAAATTCTGGAATCAGTCTAACAGCAATTATCAGGGAAGGCAATTTTCTGAAATTTCTGAAAACTCATACCAGAATATATAGCGTCACACTACAGGAGATAATATATCAAACCTTAAATTCATAATTTAGAATAAAACATATTGATCTTGTTGCCGTACTTGTATTTTCATTGATCTCGGTTCTTTCAAAATCCTCTTTTCCATACCTTTGTTTCTTATCTCCCTTTTGGAAAAAATTTCCAGTAGTGGCTGTCATAGGTTATTGATTTTTAATTTTTTAAGTGTCTGTCTTCTCCCATTAATACCAGAGCTAGCAGCCATATCTTTCTCTGTCATCCTCACAGTATCAAATTCGCATCAATTATTTCACTCCTTCATTTCGCACTCAGTCATATCTGGCCTACATCTCTGATGAAACCAACTGAATTGTTTTCTCACCGTTTTATCCCTGTAATTCTCAGTGATAAGTCAGTAAAACTCAAATATTACGCAACATATAAGAGCAGTTCTTTTTGTTCTACCTATATTAGTTTCATGGAATGTCCTTGTTTTTCTTTGAGCTTTCTTAGTAATAAATAGTAGTGTAATTTACTTTGATGTTTTACTCCTGTATTATAAAACTATACTTCAAAATGTCTCACAATACGTCAGCAATGAGCAGTTTATGTCACACAGGGAGAACTGCCGTCGCAGTGTGGTGCTCTTGGCTAGTCACAGTCTCGAATATATAAAGATGTTGGATGTATTTGCAATTAAACCTGAGCGTGCCTATGTTTCTGGCTTTGGCTCATTATTCATGCACATGGAACATTTTGGTATTCCTACAAATATGAATATAAACAGAATATGTGAAATTACGTTTTAAGTTACTACGAATTTTCGGACTAGGTGTTATGGTTTATGGGAAAAATGTGGGTCTTGTGTAAAGGAAACCTACAGATGACGATTGTTAAAGATATCTTGTCAATAAGTCACATTTCTTCTGCGTGCAGTTTAAAATAATTTCTTATGTGCTATGTTGTTTCGTTATTCAAAGGTGATGGTTGCACAGTATAAAACTTGAGTAGTCATGAAGGGCCCAGTTACAGGATCACTGGGTTAAATTCAATCAAGAGCAGGAATGGGATATTCTTGTGCCTTTTCCGCCAGTAACTACTCATCTTGTTACCAATATCCACCAGACTGGAGGTTTTACCATATGAGAGCACCAGTGATCATGGAAAATTGATCTATGTATCCTCTACAGCACTTTATCGGGCTTTGGCCCAATTGTTCAGTTATTTGATGTGTTATGCAGTCGGTAGGACTCCTTGAACGGGGGATCAGTCAGTCGCAAGGCCGCTACCGGCGCACAGGGCAGCACAAAAGAATGATAAATCATACAAACGTTCGTGCCTCAAGTGGGATTCGAACTCACGATCCCAGTCTTTGAGAGGGCGAAGGCAATTCATGCTTTAGGCCGAGCGGGCACTGTGATCAGGTCATGGAAAAATTACGACATAGTAATCCTGCGAAATTATAGCCAACATATCAGACTAGGGAAGGCAAGTCTCAAAAATACGTAGTTTCATTGCAAAACTGATCACTATTTAAGTAACCTTCTATTTCTTCTCCTTCTTCTCCTCTACTTTTCGCATTAGGCTCTCTGGTCTGCTTCCCAGCAGAACTAGTCTGGAAATAAGGATCTTGTAGACAGCTGGTAGGGCTCTTTGGATGGATCATGAACCCTGTCGCAAGGCCGCTAACTACAAAGGACAACATAGAAACAGAATAAAAGCGGACAGACATCCATGCCTCGAGTTAGATTTGAACCGACGATTCCAGTGTCTGAGAGGGTGAAGACATGCCTTAGACAACGATTTCATTGCAATCGGCAGTATTTATAATCGTAAGAGTTAATGCAATATGAAACAGAATATGACTATGTAAGATTTGAGGTTTTCACGGCAGTGACTATGAAGAAAGCAGTCTTCTGGAATGTGGCGCTGTGTAGAAATTGTGTTAACCGACGTTTCGGAGGAACGTATCGCCTCCGTCTTCAGGGTAGAAGACAAGAAGAAATCCGCGAGCGAACCAGCAGAGCAGGTTCAACAGACTGAATCCAGTCGAGTAAACACAGCTGTATAAGAGAAGGGGAGGAGTATGGCTACATAAGGAAATAGTTGAGAGGGGGAGGGGAAGGGTCTGCTGGAATAGCCAGCAGGTAGTGGGCCAGAGCTGATATAGAGTACGTGTTAGAAGCTTGCTTCTTGGAAGGGTGGTGGTGGGACGCAACGTTGAGGTAGAGGTTTGTATGGGTGGATTTGCGGTACACTGTGTGGCCCAGAGAACCGTTGGGTCTACTGTAAATGTCTATAACCAGGAAGGGGCCCTCAATTTCAGTCTGCATTGTGAACTGAATGCACTGGTGGATCAAGACAGCCTATATGCGGAGTTGGTGCTCCTGGGGGATGTTTACAGGCAGAACGGATACAACAACCGGCAGATCAACAGAGTTCTCAACCGTCGGCTGAACATTAGTCGGCCCGAAGATAAACCGGACTCAGTCGCCTTCCTGCCTTATATAGGAACTATATTCAACCGTATTAGCAGAGTGCTGTCCCGGCACAACATCAAATCAGTGGGCCTGCCTCCAAAGAAATTATCTAGTTTCCTCTGGCCGGTCAAAGATAGCATGGGACTAAGGACACTGGGTGTACAGTATCCCATGAGAATGCGGCAAGGTCTATATTGGGCAGACGGGCCGTTCCGTGGATACGAGGTTGAAGGAGCATCAGCGGCACATCCGTCTCGAACATCCGGACAAGTCAGCTGTGGCTGAACACAGCATCGATTTGGGACACCGCATTCAGCTTCAGAATACCTCCATCCTCGCTACCAAGACCGATTATATGGATCGCATCATTAGGGAAGCCATTGAGATTGAACTCCATCCCGACAATATGAACAGAGAGGCGGGGTTCTGTCTCAGCAAGTCATGGAAGCCTCTCATCTGTTCCCTCAAGAAACCTCCGAAATACGGAAGATTCTATAGGCCACTCAGGTCCATCGCAGCCCCCGAGCTACAGGGTTAATGCCCTCCATTTAACCTTCCCTTCTCTCCCCCTAACACATAATCTATACCAGCTCTGGCCCACTACCTGCTGGCCATTCCAAGAGACCCCTCCCCCCTTCTACTATTTCCCTATGTAGCCACACTCCTTCTTTCCTTCTCTCCTTCACTTACACAGCTGTGTTTGCTCGACTGGATTCAGTCTATTGCACCTGCTCTGCTGGTTCGCTTGCGAATTTCTTCTTGTCTTCTACCCTGAAGATGGAGGCGATACGTTCCTCCGAAACATCGGTTAACACAATTTCTACACGGCGCCACATCCCAGAAAACGGCTTTTTTCAGAATATGACTAGTTCTCAGGTGGTAAATTATATGTATGTCAATGAACATGTGTGCTTATATAACTCTTTTAGCTGTTTTGGCCTCCTGTTAGCAAAGTAGCGTTCCTCAGTTTCGAAAATTAAAGTGCCTTACATCCAAGGGAAAGGCCCCTGGTACCCATTGTGTAGGAGGCTGGGTGAGTCCTAGAACCGGTCTGGATGACCTGAAAACGAGAAAAATCTTGCCTCTAATGGAATTCCGACCCCTCGGCCGTCCAGTCTATAGCCAGCCGCTTTACCGGCTGAGCTATTCCGGCTCTCGAATTTCGAATCATAGAGTAATACATTTCGGCATATTAGAAGCATGAGACATCAGTTCCTTTTGTTTTCAGGAATTCTTTACTTGAAATTAATAACCGAGTTCTTAGTCGATTTTGTGGTATTTTATATATAAGACAATAACTTACAATGGGGAAAAAAATAATTTTCAATATATGACAAAAGGTATAAAGAAAACAGACTTATAAATAAAACAGTAAGTGACTTAGAAATTGAACAATTGAACTACTTCGCACAAAAACAGGTAAAAGAAAATGTATCTTATATTAAGGGCACAGCAGAATAGATAACACAAGAGTCGCCCTTTCTATAAACAAGAGTTATCATTCACGTCAGCCATCAAATAAGCCTACGGAGATGAACAAACAATAAGAAGGAAAATGGAAGGAAGGTAAAAATTTCACAACTGTCAAGGCTTCAGCTTTATTCAGTTTATTTTAGTGATTTTAATTCCACCATTGTTCCAAGTTCTTTATTTACATAAGGGATGAAAGATTGCTGAGGAGGGTTGAGAGAGAGAGAAAGCGCGTCTCCCAAGGAAAGAGGAATTTGTTATGATTCTCGAATCCGTCCGTTTGCCTAGTGGAAACTCATCCAGGTATTCTTATTTAAAACACTTTCTTCGCGTTCTGTGAAGACATTCAGGATTACGGAAAGTAAAGTGGGCGAAAGTGTTCTTACTTCGAGAAATTTCCGATGTTCTGTATTACAACTCGATGGTAATTTCTGTTTTCTGAAGAGAAACTAATGAAACTGAAATTTCACTAAAGTTTCCCCCAAGCCGATTTATCTGTTCTCTTCATAAATGACAGAGAGTCCGATTCTTATTATAGAGATTTTATGGTTCTCTCAAACAGTCAGCACTTCAAACGCTAAAGGAAATTCGCAGTTCTGTAAGCGTTAATTGAATAAACATTTTCTGGCTATCAGCAGTCATTCTCGGTGTAGTTCTAAGCTGATGTTTCTAATGATTACTTTCGTCGTAACTTTGATAATGTTTCTACCCAAAACTTTTGGTTGTGTATTCAGAAACTGCTCATTATTTTCCATTCCTGAGGTTCAGTACACCTAACTGAATTACACAGAACAGCTCCCTTGAGATATGGAGGCACCTGGCAGCATAGTTAGTTGAGGCACTATGGCACAAGCCGGAAGGTCGCGGATTCGATTCCCGATGAGGTCACTAGATTTTTTTTTTAATTGACCTGATCTCTCCAGCCACACTATGGCCCTGGGGTTAAGGCTGCGCCATAGCTCAAGCGGTTAGTCGCTGGCTTCCCACCGCGGCGGCCCGGGTTCGATCCCAGGTCTGGTCAAGTGGGATTTGTGGTGAACAAAGTGGCACTGGGGAAGGTTTTCTCCGAGTACTTCGGTTTCCCCTGCCAATCTTCATTCCACCAAATTCTCCATCATCATAATCGTCCGAGGCAGGTACAATAGGCCAATCAGTGGCCGCCGTGCAGAGTGGATTCAGTCGGACTCCACCCCCCACTATGCGAAAAAAAAAATGGCCCTGGGGTCGACTGAGCCTCTAACAGAAATGAGTACCCGGAATCTTCCTAGGGGTTAAAGGGCGGACAGCGAGTAAGGCTGACAGTTTTACCACCGTCTGTGTGCCAGTTGTCTAGAAAACGTGGGAGCATCGACGTCTCACAAGGGTATGGGTCTCCATGGACTGTTACAGGGATAGATATGTCTTACCTTTTTTTATCCCGTGAGATATGACACTGTGCAGTCCAGTGAAAGTGAACCGTCATTACGGACAGAACTTCACAACTACCGCTGTGAGAACGTAAATATAATGATTTATGAATTACTTCTGTCTCTACCATAGAATTACTTTTAAGGCACCATTAGAGAATTGAAATGAAGACGGTCTTTCTGCCTTCCTCAGGCTCTTCCTCCTGTTCTGTTATTTTGCGACGCGGCATCAACAGTAGAATTTATACATTGCCGGACGAGAAATGGTGAACTGATGTGCTGTTAGACGTATGTTGAGACAGGAAGGACTGCGAGTGGAGACATTGAAGAAACTCACCGTCCCTATCGAGATTAACATCAGATACTTCTCTGTTATAATATGCTGCCGTGTTATATTGCTCTATATTAGGTTTTAGGCGCTGATATTGTTGTAAGCAACATGTCTGAGATTGGAAATTAATATTGAAACAGTGCTGCCAATTTAAGATGACTCTAGGTCAATTGTGTTTATATTTTAAACACACGCGTGTTTACTCTCGAATTTTACGCAACATGTATCTGATTCACACTGGCTGAAATAGTGACGCTGATCATTCTGAGCCCTTATTTATTTGGATGATTATTGATGAACCTGAAATTTATTTCTAATTAATTCTCCGTAATTTTAAATTTCAAAAGTCTTATGTTTCGATATTACTGGAAATGTATTGTGATCTATAATATCGTATTTCATTGTCTGGGACTTGAAATACGGTGTTTATGTTGAAATTCCTAGATTTTGGCAGAAACAAGAAATCCGGAGTTATGACATTTATGATCCGTCATAAACTTAGCTCGGGTACAGGGAACCGGACGCGCCTAAAAGGACAGGTCAGAGCTTATTACAATTGCCTGTGAATGAGGGCCAGTATGATTGGGTTGCCTCGTTCAAGCTTCCCATGGAAGATGGGTTGAAAATGTATATGAAAACACCATCTTTCGAATTCCCGGCGTGGGGGTGCAAGCCATTCCACAAAGGGGACTTTCACAATAGATTCCGAACTGAACGGACGCGACCTTGCACGCTCCGAGACATAGCCTGCCGATAGTAACTCTGTAACATACAGCACAAGAATACATTAATTTAACAGTGGTGAATTAGCAGGTAAATAAACGTTAATTGGCTCAACTCTTAGAAAAACGCTTTCTGCGGCATCGCTACCCTGAGACCCATGCAAACCGACCCAGCTAGTTTCCCGTACCTATACCGATCTTCCTTAGTTTGATCTGTGAGAACAACTTCCAGTGGCCATCATACACTGTCCTAAGGAAGAAACAGGTGTAGCAGGGATAGCACCGTTCCGACTGCGCTGATACAAGCAAAGGCGAGAGCAAAAGAGCGGTGTTAATAGTTGATGCCATAACCACTTGTGTAAGCATGATAAGAGACATAAGGGTAATTACTACAAAAAAAACATTATTCACAGATATCCAGAGAATCAAAATCGTCTTTGACCAGAATTTAAATATTTTATTGCCCTGCTTTATTATGGCCGGACAAATTGGTAACTTTTGAAAGCAACCCGAGATTACTTTATTTTGAATTAAGGAATACTGTTAATACTGGTAAATAAAACTTCAGATATTCACATTGTTTACATTATATTTATTTCCGGCGTGAGATGTATTATTATTACTTATAAAAATAATACTTTTTACCCAATTAAACTCACGTGGTTACTGTATATATTACCTGCATTTACGTACAAAATGATCTCGTGTATCCAACAGGGTATACATGTGTTTCCTATAGTTCTCGCAGTGAAAAGCGATTGTTTTCCTATACAGCACTAATCGGTTGGTCTTCGTAACGTAGACGTAATGTCTTTCCTATGAAGTACGAAATGAATAGTTTCTAAAGAATTTTGTCTTCTTGGATGCAACACCGTGCAGTACGGTGAAAGTAACCAGATGTTTCGGAGTTATATCTCAGATAATATGTAACTCATCATAGCCATCACTGTGAGAGCCCCAAACGCATCACGAATGCTTATACAATAGTTGTATGCATTTCTGTATTTACAGAATTGGAAATGCACGGAAAGCGTCCCTAAACAAAGAATGTTAACATTGTGTATGCAGATTTATAAGTTCTTGTGCTGAACGCATACATCCATTTCCACATTCTTTCACCCCAACGAGCTGGTAAGACAGTCGCATTTGTAGGTCTTAAAGGTTTCTGACTATGGTGTATAATACTAAGAAGTACTGGGTTTTCGAACTTTGTCCATCGTCCGGTATTCTAGAAACTAGTTAACTCTAGTTTCTACAGTACCGGACGAAGGATAAAGTTCGGAAACCCAGTAATTATACAAAGCACTAATTTCTAGAATATCAGACGATTAAAAAGTTAGGAAAATCAGTAATTCTAGAAAACGCTAGTTTGTAGAATACCGGACGATGGGGAAATTCCGAAAAACGAGTAATTCTCAGTCGCATTGGGCACCATTGTTTGAAACTCTCTTATCGTGCATAAGAACCACGGGATATATTTGTAAGAAAATGAAGAGATATGACAGAAGAGTTTGAAAGGAAACGAGAAAGGGCTTGAGGACATAAAAAGGAAATGAACATGGGAAGAGAGAGAGAGAGGATAAACCAATTTAAGAGAGAATCTGCCTGTGATAGGATGTGATGAAAGGATATATCAAAAAGACACGAATAACTGAATAATAATATTCGCATCTTCTGACGAAGGAATAGAGGAAGATTCTGACTTTGGACCCAGAATTAATGTCTCGTAGTAGTCATACTGACAGTTGCAGTAGACTGTAGGTAACTCCTGCTGTCTTTCTCGGCCTTTAAAGAATTATAAAATGCCCAAAACTGTGTCTTAAATCACACGATTCTGTCCCACTTTCAAATGTTCACAGAACTCTCAAATGCATATAAGGCAAAGGATAAGTGAATTCATCCTTGTGCCAAAACATGGCACACCACGGGGTTTTAGAGGAAGTATGGAAGTACAGTTCTACACACCCTAGATCTGAGCATTAAGGGGAACAGAACAGTCAGCTTCACCCTCCCATAGAAAGAATCTCGATTGCGTAGGACGCTTGGTTCCCAGATTACTGAATGTGATACCGAAGTAATCGTGACTCTGCCAGAGTACAGCCACTCACTCACTCACTCACTCACTCACTCACTGACGTATTCCGAAATAGAATATAAAAACACATAAAATGGAACAACCGAATAGACGAGCACAATGATATTTCCTGGTATCCCTTTATCGGAATATACAAGTATTATTTTGAATCTTTGCAGGCGAATGACCTATCTGAAGATTTGACAATTTCTGTCCATAATTCGAAACAAATATTGAGAAAAAGATCTTCAGTTAGGCTACAGTCACAGTGGCCGCGGTGTCTAAAGCACGAACTGCCTTCGCTCGCTCCAATGCTGGGATCGTAGGTTCGAATCCCATTAAAAGCATGGATATCTGTGTGTGCGTTTATTCTGTGTTTGTGTAGTTCTGTGTGTAGGTACCGGCCTTGCGACGGGCTGATTCCCCGTCCATGGAGTCCTACCGGCTGCGTATAGGATTAAGAAAATGAAAAAGAAGCCAAGGTCCAACAAAAGACTATAGAACCATAGATATACTGATAGATAAATAGATGGATGGATGGATACATAGATAGCTAGATAGATATAGATATAGATAGGCTCGCTACCGCTGACTCTAAATCATTCGCTGCTCTCCATTCATGATTATCATACAACTTCATTAGTTCGCAGTAGGAACAGGGTCATTAAATTACATTATAATGAAAGTCTTGAGATCATTTTTCAATAAGTAGTCTTAAAATTTTGAAGTTGTGAAAACGATAATACTACCACAATATCAGATACGTTTCATTCCTGAAGCTAGTCAACAGAATATAAAGTTCACAAATTTTACACGAAAGTAAATTTCTGTAGATCCGGTTGAACCTATTCTGAACCAGCACTTGAAGGCGCGGATTAATGTTTTACTCATTAACTTTGATGGTGATGGATGGTAGCAAGGTGATTAATGACTTATTGGGAAGGAAGAGAAACGTGTCTTAAATTTCCATTTCACCAATCGCTTGGAACGTAAGAAGGGAACCACTAAATTTCATACACAAAGGACGAAATAATGACATATAATTCATTTAATACCATACAGAATTTTATAACTAAGCTGTAGACTCTATCAGTTTTTGCCATTTGTTACAATTCATTTGAAACAAAACCTCATTTTGTATAGTCTCCTTATTGTAAAGAACTCATCAGACAAATTCGTACTTATGAAGTGAATACTGGTCGTACTTACAAAGACTTGAGCTACTCTAGAATAAGATTTGAGGTTTTCACGGCGGTGACTATGAAGAAAGCAGTCTTCTAGGATGTGGCACCGTGTAGATGTGGTGTTAACCGACGTTTCGGAGGAACTTATCGCCTCCATCTTCTGAGTAGAAGGAAAAATAAGAAAATCCGCAAGCGAAGAGACAGTGTGAACCGGTACAAGCAGACTGGATTGATGTTGGAAATAAACTCAGCTATATGAGAGTGTTGACGGGAGGGGGGGACAAGTCTACATGGGAAATTAGTGGAGAAGGAGAAGGGAAGGGTCTGGGACAGGAGCACGGTTAGAGCAGGTATAGGTTAATGGGAAGGCATTAACCCTTAAGCTGGGGGTTTGCTATGTGAGTCGGTCATGGCCTGTGTAGCCGAAACGTCGGTTAACACCACATCTACACGGTGCCACATCCCAGAAAACTGCTCTCTTCTTACCATAGAGTAAGTTTTCGGAAACTCTGGGCTCTATTTCCTACATAATTGTATTGTAATCCGTAAAGTACATGCTTATGTGTGTATGTATGTATGAATGCATGTAAAACAGAGAACAGAGATGAAATGCTTGCAGCTGATCGATATAGAAGTTGAAAGGCAGTTACGCTCTACCTTCTCTTACTAGCAACCAAATAACTTGCGAAGCGTGAAGACTGACGTACTGTATTTTCAAGCTTCAGTACTTCATTTCACTCTTGAATCCAAAGCCAATAGTTTAGTATTCTAATATTAATTGTTTGTACTGAAATGGATTTCTGAACGAAGATGAAAACATTCAGAAGCTGGAAAGTTTTACTCAGTCTTCGCAGTAGGAGTTGGAGCATGCGTAAGCTATTTGAAAAGCGTCCATTTGTGAGCGAAATCTGAATCGTTCTCAAGAGCTGTTACAGATTTGCATAAAATCGCAGTCTCTGCCTGAATCTTAATTGTGAGCTTGTTCTCTTGGACGGCAGGACTAGAGAATGCAAGACAATAAAATTGTATCAGAAGCGTTACCAACAAGCTTTGTCATTGTTTCGAATATATGGATTCATGAACTATATTACTCCTGTTGCCGGTTTATGTTATATTCAGTATTTCTTTAATACTTAATAAGCGTGCAATTTTTATAAAACAATTTATTAAAGATATTGAAGAATAAATTACAATTATAATTCATAGATCATTCTATTATGAAATTTCTTACTGTTTGTATATAAATACTGGTTAGGAAGAGATGGAAATTCTATTTCAGTCTGGAATCGTCTTGCATACATACTTTTCAGATATGTTACCAGCAGTTTTTCATACCTAACTGCCTGACTGATAAATGGCTGGAGAGGCAAACGTATCTCACTATACACCCACCTGAAAAACTAAATGTCCACTTGTATTTTCTTGAGGAACTTATTGAGAAATATGATTAGGTTGGATCTGAGCTTCGTATCAAGTAAAATTAAGTTGAAGCGACGCAAAGAATTTAAGTATTAATCTCTTTATATTGTGATCTTGTAGGTTATGACAAGGTGTGTTCTCGTAGGTGATTACAAGTTTTACACAGGGACCATCTCCCTTCATATTCAGGGTATAATACGGGGGGAGGAAAACAACAGGTCCCCCCCAAACGACTGTGAGGTTAATGGTTGAAAGTCAATGAGGCTAAAGGTGTTGCATCCCAGAAGAAGATGATGGAATTTTTTCTTCCTTGAACACCTTGAATATCAAATTTTATTTTACGAAGTTTAATTAAATATTTTTTCATATCGAATATTGAGCATGCGTGCTGACGAAAATGATGTCAATGCCATTATGCGTCCACTTGATAAACCTCTTGCAAAAGGTTATTAGTGTATGTCAACATTATCCAGGTAACTGCACTTAAGTCTGAGTAAAAGATAGTCCAGTTATATACACAACTATAATACAACATGATTTTGGATTCGTCATCTAAACACAGGCCCTGGTAGAGGCGGGTCAGAGTACCACCACCGTAGCCCTGCCAGTAATAGAAGGTGATGAAAGCGGAACCCGGTGCTGGGATAAAACTGGGCCACCTTGTCATTGAGGGACTTACCTGGGCCACCAGGTTGGTGGTAAAAAAATTTATATTTTTGCGAAATCCAAAGAGGTAAAACTTACAAGGAAGTTTGTGGATCAAAAAGGTTTGTTTTGCCGGTGATTATGGTCTCATAACACGACAATGAACGATTTGGTTTATTAAAATTCTGTAGTTGCATAATGCCTCGCTGCATGTAGTGCGCGTGCTTGTGTGTGTGTATATACACACACACACACACACATATATATATATCGGTTTAGCAATACATGAAGATGTTTCTCTCTCTAAGAAAATCAATGTTATCACTTCATATCCTCTGGGTTGTACGAATAACATAACTAAGTTTCAGCATCCGCTTAGAGTTCTCTCACAACCCCGATGATGGCAATTATACTGCGTCATGTTTTAACCGTATCACGAATCAGAGGCTGTAGTTTCTTCCCGACCCGCAAACTTGTGCGGAACCTGAGGGCACCTCATGAACTGTTAACCGCGGCGTGATAAAGACTTTCCCGTGTCTTGCCTCCGGTTGACAGCCAACCTGAACGCGGCAAGACGCTTACTGCAAAATTCTGCGGGGAAAATTACCTGAAAGCAAGTTCTGCATGATATTTTGTTAGACGTGCTAATAGCCCGCAGAATTGACCGGTCTTTTGATTCATTCTAATGCAATAACCACGTATATCACACTTGTTCAGAGGTTATGCACAAGGAAGTTACACACCATTGGAGTAGACGTAGAATGATGTTCAATGAACGAGTATGTCGATGCACAGAATTACTGGGTTTGTGGACTTTTTCCATCGTCCGGAATTCTAGGTAATAGAATACACGACGTTTCGGAAACTGGATCTGTTTCCGTCTTCAGGTGAGAAGGGAAGACACCTACACGATTGGGCCCCTTAGAAAGAGCTAATCTCAATCAATGGACTCTTTCTAAGGAGCCCATCTGAGTAGGTGTCTTCCTTTCTCACCTGAAGACGAAAGCAGGTCCAGCTTCCGAAACGTCGTGTTCTCAATTATCTAGAATTCCGGAGATTGAAAAAGTCCAAAATCCCAGTAATTCTGTGTGTTATACACCATCGTCTGAACCCTTTGGAGTCTACAATATGTTAGTGGCTGTGATTTTCGTTTGTTGCAAGTGTATAAAGTGATTCACTGTTGCAAAGCAAATGGCATGATATTGTAGTGTGACGTAGAATCATTACCTTTTTGCAGTCTAGAGTACAGCGACAAATATCTATGAAATGTAAACCTGAAAACAAGATACAAATTTTATATCGTGTCCAACTTTTTGATAAAACGGATGAAGTTCACTTTGATTTTAATGTAAATTAGTCTAAAATAAAACGAATTAGACTAAAATGAAATTACTGCAACAAAATTTGCTACGGAACCCCTGTACCAATTTCATGATAATCCCTTTAGCTTGAGAGATGAGACATGCGGTTGGGTTGAGCTGCATGCAGACATAGAATCCCTAAGCAGGGCCACTTACTGGGCTGCTTGCAACTAGCGCATATAAATTAAGTGGCCCCAATATAGGTCAGATAAAAAGTATTAAAGACATCATCATTATCATCACATGCCATATGGAGCTTGGACAGTGTTGACCACTTTGTTATGAAGTGCTTGCACATCGCTAGCAGTGTTTCAGGTGATCATGCTCGTACCGGGAACATGTTGGAGAAAACTGCATAATGAGGAGCTTCATAACTGGTACTCTTCTCCAAGTATAATTAGAATGATCAAGTAAAGGAGGATGAGGTGGGCAGGGCATGTAACACGAATGGGGGAGACGAGGAATGCGTATAGGATATTGGTGGGAAAGCCAGAAGGAAAGAGACCACTGGGAAGACCAAGGCGTAGGTGGGTGGTCAATATTAAAATGGATCTTAAGGAGAAAGAATGGGATGGTATGGATTGGATTGATCTGGCTCAGGATATGGACCAGTGGAGGGCTCTTGGGAACACGGAAATGAACCTTCGTGTTCCATAAAATGCTTTGAAATTCTTGAGTAGCTGCAGAATTGGCGGCTCCTCCAGCCGGGCTCAGCTCCTTGAGTAAGTAAGTAAGCCCCGAGAACATGCAACTTAATATTCGCTGATCACTTTCTCATATAAGTAGTAGTGTTAGTGGTAGTGGTAGTAGTAGAGATGGAGAAAGAAATCGGTCTGTAGATTTTCGATGCATGTCGAGCCCCTCTGAATACGAAAAACTGGTGCTTGGTATCTAGTCTGTTGTGGGGCCGCGCCATAGCTCAAGCGGTTAGTCGCTGGTTTCCCACCGCGGCTGTCCGTGTTCGATCCCGGGTCTTGTCAGGTGGGTTTGTTGTGGACAAAGTGGCGCTGAGGTAGGTTTTCTCCGAGTTCTTCGGTTTCCCCTGCCAATCTTCATTCGACCAATTGCTCCACAATCACCTTCACCTATCATCTGGGGCTGGTACAGTAGGCCAGAAATGGCCGCAGTACAAGGGACATAGTTCCACCCCACTAGCAATAAAAAAATAATAGTCTGTGTGTGTGTGTTTATGCATTGCCTGTGTATATGTATGTATGTATGTATGTATGTATGTATGTATGTCACGTGTTTTTTGTTCGCGACTAATAATAACGGGGTTGGTTTGGATGATTGGATTTATTTCTTACTCCTTTACAATCACTCGTCATCACAGTAACTTAAATAACTCACAATAAACAACTGCCTAAACTCGCTCCATTCTGACTGGCTCCATTTTGGTCTCTCTCTCTCTCTTCTGATCTGAACTACGACTGACTTTTTCCCGTCTTCTCCTGGCTTCTGTCTTCTACTGTTCTGAAATCTGAGTAACAGTCCTCTCTGACGAGAGGATGAATCTGTCGTTTATAACTGCTGCTGGTCTTTGCCAGCGCAGTCTTTCTCAGGTCCGAGTTCCGCGGGACTCATGACCACATTTTACTCTCTCACATTCGAGACTCCCCCCTCCTGGAGGGCCAGTCCCCATATTCATATCCCCTAGGAACAGGGTGGGCTAGTTATACCTCCAGGCACTGGGTTTTCTGAACTCAATTCTGTTCTCTTATATAGCATATGCGTATCCAAGGAAATGTTTGTTGATCACTCGTATCCACGGAAACCTGTTCCGTAACGAGTTGGTTTCCAAGAATCAATCTCTACGGAAACATGTATGTCAGCTCTTTCCCTAGAAATGGCCCTACATGTCATATATGTATGTTCGCCTCCCTAGCGCCATATCGGTTTGGCACATTCGATTCATGTGTAGTATTCTCGAGTTTGTCGGCCATAAGCCAGCGTTCTGTGAATATGAATATTCCGTCTTCTAAAACACAAACCCCGTAAATGGGCCTCAAAACTCAAAATTACGATTTTACAGAAAGCAGCCACAACGATTTTGATTACATTTCGGAAATGTGTGGATACCATCAGTTTGAATAACGCTGCATAGAAAATATCGGCACGGACTATAGGAGCTCAAAGGCTGAATGCATTTCCGTTGTTGCTCGACAGTCAGAAACTAAGCTGGTCTGCAAAACAACAGTCTGTATTGTTTTCATGATAGCGTACTGAAGGTGGGCCTATTATGAGGAAGTGGGCGCAGTGTGATTGCACCTATCTTTATATTAGCAGGTGTGTCCACTACAATCTGAGGAACAAATTTTGTTGTTCATGGTTGCTATTTACTCTACATTCAACGTCTCTGTGTTCTTTAACTCACACATGTGGTTGTCCGCCCGAGAAGAATATTCTAAATTAAAAATATAAACAATTAATATTCCATGTTAAGTGGGTCCTTTGTCAGAGCGGCGTGGCGCGTCCTCAGTTTGCGGATGGAAAAGACGGATGGAGGATAACGGCAGTCGCGGACAGCTGATAAGGGACAGTCCAGCTAGGGGGTTGGGCCTGGAGCTAACAACTCCTCACACATAAAAATAATTTTGTTATGAAATGCCGCATATGATCTTGGACTTGGAAGGATTCTTCGGACAAAGGAAGGGGTGATACGGACTGGATTGATCTGACTCAGGATAGGGACTAGTGGAGGGCTCTGATGAGAACGGTAACGAACTTTTGGGTTCCACAAAATTTTGCTAAATTTTTTAGTAGCCCCGCAAGTGGCGGCTTCTCAAGGAGGGCTCAACTCCATGGAGTCAGCTAGTTAGTTATACACTTAATACTACATTTCCTTGCATTCAAGTAAGGTATCTGAATGATTCACTTGGGTTTATTTCGTAGAAGAAATAAAAGCGAAGGGAGAACATATTGAATCGTGGAATTTTGTAGTAAGGCGTGGTATTGATTTGTTTTCCCTTATATAAATTTGATTTATTACTGCAGTGGCTGTATAATTCTAGCTTCTGCAGTAGAAGATGCGACCTCCTGTTTCTTTTCTTGAGCAGTTCCTTAGTAAACCACAGCGCTGACAGACAATATAAAGAGTGACGTCATATCAAGGTGTCCTAAAAATATTTTATCACTGGCTGCTTATTATTGCTTGGTCTGAAACATCTTTGAGAGTACATCACACTGTGAATGCGTAAAGTTACGGAAGGAAAGGCCTCATTTGCTGAACGGGTTCTCCGGGATTGTGATTTTATGTAGGATTTGAGGTCCTCACAGCAGTGGCTATGAACACTTCTAGCTTCTTCAGTATAAAGCTGTGTAGTCCGTTGAAAGTCATCCAACGTTTCGGAGGGGATAGTGGCGACATGTTGGTTGATTTCCAACGGACTACCCGACGTTATATGCCAGTAGATATTAATATTCATGGTCACAAATATAAATCACTCCGTCCATTGTGACCTGTAAGTTTATTACTACATGAAAAGCTTAAACTTACAGGTCACATTGGACGGAGTGATTTATATTTGTAATTGTTAGTGTGACGGACCAGAATGAAACAAATCAAATATTCATGGTGATTTTGGTTCTCATCCTGTGTTGGAAGTAGAATATAATAAATTAATAATGATAACTTATTGTTCCGCATCTGATGAAGCAACTCCAAAGATATCTTAGATATATTTTGTAGCAAGAAATTGCATCTGTGACCAAAAGCGTTTACATGGTGTTTGCGGAAGGAAGTACTGGGACTTGGAATTGACAGAACCTAAAAAAAAAATTAATTTTAATTAAATGCAATGATTACTAGTAGAGAGCTGTCTAGTTTGCTTTGGTATGTTTACAAAACAATGCACAAAACTCTATATAATCAATGTACAGTTGAATGGGACAGGTCAATGAGAACATTACACATGCGTGACCCTGCTCAGTTGTTCTTTTTCTTATCATTACAATTTAAATACCTAAATACTATTGTTTCAGCATTGCACGTTTATATGTAATCCGAAAAAAATTTTCGGGCACTTAATCCACCATTGTATGAACAAATTCATTTTATAATAATTTTTGTTACCACTCAATTCCGAATGCTGCAGTAAGTTGCAAACTAGGCGTTCTTGTGGACATTATTTCAGGATTAAACTAGCGATAATTTTATTTCATTCAACCGACTAAGAAGTATTTAATTTTAATGAATAATAAGCTGTATTTTTCGGATTTGCTTCAATCGAAGCCACGTATTATTTTGGAAATATCCGTGTGACCATGGATGGGGTTTGGATTAGTGAACTAATTTATTGACAAATTCAGTGTCTTAACTACAAATAATTACAACGATACCGCTGATCTCCACACTTTACCAATCACTGGCACACGCTAAATCTTCTCAGTCTCCACAAGTCGTATCCTGGCAACTGATTTTAACATAGAAATTATATATATACTTTTTCCTTGGCACTACAGCCCCAGTGGGCCTAGGCCTACCTCCATGAACTTCTCCGTTCACTTCGGTTTTTCTAGATCTTAGACATGCGGTAGGACTCCTTGGGCGGGTGATTAGCTCGTCGCACGGCCTCTACCTGTACACAAACATGCCCTAAGTGGGATTCGAACCCACGATCCCGGCTTCCGAGCGAGCGAAGACAGTGCACGCCTTAGACCGCTCGGCTACCGTGACCGGCCTCTTAGAAATTATATTAGTCTCACTCTAACTACAGCACACATAAAGTCTTCTCTTCACAGCCGGACTTTCAACTCTCTCTCTCTGTCAAGTGACAACTAACAACTAACAACTAACAAGTAATAACTAATTGCGTCGTCCAAACTGTCTTCCTTATAACCTCTTTGCACGGACCGAGTAGAAAAAACACAGTTTTCAACGGTAACTATTGTTGTGTGAGAATTTGTTGCCGCGGGAATGTGTTTACCGATCCGTTGCGTAAAAATTGGTTGCATAAGACTGTTGTTTATCCGCCTATTGCATATCAACGGCTATACGCGCTACATTTGTCACTTTGTTTACTTAGAGATTTTTGCCTAGTAACGGGTCTATATGCTACAACACTGAACAATTTCACTCAAACAGCAGACTTTAAAAAAATGTGATACTGAACATCACATACTCCAGTATCGTTGAGAGTGTAAATTAAATCATAGAACAGGCTCGACGGTGTTAATTGTTTCAATATAAAACAGTTACCATCAGCATGTGGTACCGTTCTGAAAACATGGGATTTTATTCCAAGCATCCCGTTCCGTTCTAGAGGTATATTTCAGTTCTCATCCGCGTTAGAATCTTGGGCGTTGTTGTGATTCGAGTCCTGTTTCGCGCCTCTAAATATTATACTTTTCTGTTCTCAATGAAAATCTAATGATGAACGAATTATCTTTCTTAACGAACAGGTCATTATGCTCAGAACTTTTTTTTTCTTGGCGCTACAGCCCCAGTGGGCCTAGGCCTACCTCCATGAACTTCTTCGTTCACTTCGGTTTTTCTAGATCTTACACATTCGTTAGGACTCCTTGGGCGGTTGATCAGCTCGTCGCAAGGCCTCTACCTTTACACAAACACAAACTAAACATCCATTCCCTGAGTGGGATTCGAACACACGATCCCGGTTTCCAAGCGAGCGAAGACAGTACATGCCTTAGACCGCTCGGCTACTGTGACCGGCAATGTATAACAAATCAGTTCCTACCTCACAGGAAATAGATCCAAACCCACGATCCCGGTTTCCAAGCGAGCGAAGACAGTACATGCCTTAGACCGCTCAGAACATTACTAGTATTTGTTATTTGTTTTTGTTTCCTGTTCAGGGACTTGAGAAATAACCTCAATGTTGACCGGGGATGTAAGAAGACGTCCATCTCGCTCTAAAAATATTATTCGGGCGATTTTGTAGTTCTGGAATACTGTCTGTCTGTCTGTCTCTCTGTCCGTCCGTCTGTATTTCTGTCTACGCCTCTGGAGTCTTTTGTTGGACATGGGTCGCTTTTTCAGCTTCCTAATCTTATACAGAGTCGGTAGGACTCCTTGGAAGGGGGATCAATCCGTCACAAGGCCGCTACCTACACACAGAACAACACAAAGATAAAAAATACGCACAAAGACATCCATGATTTGAGTGGGATTTGAACCCACGATCCCAGCGTTGGAGCGAGCGAAGACAGTTCATGCCTTATACCGCTGGCCACTGTGATCGGCCTGTGGAATACTAGTTAGGTCTAATTTACTTACTTACATTACTTACATTGTTCTCTTTTTTTACATTTGATGATCAATAATTTTGTTATTAAAATGAAAATAAAACAAGAGTTCTCCCTGTTTCATATTTATGAGGTGACAACAGTATCTTTCGAGTTCCACAGAGAGTGAACTCACTTCTGGATGGATCACGATGCATCCTAGATATGGCAATAAATTTGTTACCTGAACGGATTTCCGTGGAGCCACGTTTTTCCCCCACTCTCTTGGTTTTGAGTTTCTCACACTGGTGACTATGAAGAGTACGGTCTTATGGGTTGTAACACCCTGTAGTTCGGAGATAGCCAAACCTTTCTGAGGAATATATCGCTTCCATTTTCAGGGTCGAAGTATACACCAAGGCAGAAACCAGTAAAAACAGGGTAGCTCAGCTTGCAGTCTGCTTCCGCTGATTTCTTGTTCGGCTTAATCTTCGACCCTGAAGATGGAGGTGATATGTTTTTCAGAATAAGTAGGTAAAAGCTATTTCGACTTCCATTCATTTACGTTTTACGACCAGTGGATGCAGTCAGCCGAAATGGCAGACCTTCCGCAGACGTCAAAATACGCGTTTGGTTAAGAATCGTGCGCTTCCGTTTCCTAATGTCTCCCTGATCCGAAGGAAGCGACGGCCATAAATTTACAATATTGAACTGAGGTGTGACGTCTGTTAGGATAGTAGCGACTGGGATGTCCGTTACGGTTCTAACCTAGAATATGTCAGGAAACTGGCTGGACTCGAGAATAAATTGATTTATACCTACGTTCAAAACCCCCAAGATTACGTAACATTCATTGTAGCTGAGATGAGAAATTCTAAAATACTGCTAATGGATTGAGGGACGTCGAGAGAAAGCACACCATCGCGGGTGTTCCGAATGAGAATCAGAAGTGGAGATTGCTTTTCCATAAACTCCGATCTCAGTCCTTACTTAAACATTTATTTCTTATAATCAATAAGTGACTGTTGCTACAAAAAAGTATAATTCTTCCTTATACTGCATTTCTATTGTCGTATGTACAACGAAGTTTCGACCGAATGGTAACATGAACTTGTTTATCTTGTCAAGACTTAGGGGCGACTGTAGACGGGGAATGGATTAGTGAGTAGATTTATTGACCACTTTTACACATGACTTGGAAATAAAGTAATTACAGTTCTATCGCTAATCATCGCACTTTACAAATCACCAAATCACCGCCAAGTCTTTTGCGCCTCTTGTGGCTTCATCAGCCGTTCCCTGACAACGGCTTCTAACAGTGGCGATTCTTCAGCTTCATGCACTCAGGTTCTATCTTCATAGCCTCCCGTGTAGAACTCAACTCTGAAGTGACTACTGACAACTCACTCGGTGACCAAAATTTTCTTCAAGATGACTCATTGGCACGTACCTCATAGAAAACACCGTTCCCAACAGTAACTCTATATTGTAGAGGTGTATTTACTGCGCCGTTGCATAGCAGCGACAGTTGTCTCGTTTATTTGGAGGTCTTTGCATAGCAGCGGGTTTATACGCCACAAAATAAAATACTCTTACGTAAGTAGTGAATTACTGGTAATTTCTCCAGTGGACCCATTAAAGAAATTGATGCAATGCGGTTTCTGATCCTCTAATATAAATTTTAAAAAATTTTCACCAAAATTTATCATAAGAAATTTAAATTTAAAGACCCCTCTGTGTCTGTCATGGAATACAAATCATAATGCTGGGGTTTAAATTTCACGTTCTGATTTTTAAAACTCATCTTGCAGTTTTGTCTAACGTGGATGGTGATTTACTCATAGGCAGTTAAGTTGTAATTTCTGCCGTATAGTTATGTTACGTCATATTGCTTGGCTTCCTGTCCTACTTACGTAGTGCGCCTGTTCTGTTCGTTGCTGGTGCCTAATATTATCTTGCCTTGAATAGTACTATCTTCTGAGACATAGAGTAAATCCGCTTGCCACCTGCTTTTACGTTAATTTCTTGCTCCGTATATTCTTTGATCCTGAAGATGGAGGCGATATGTTCTTCCGAAACGTAAGTTGACTTTCAACGGACTACACGACGTTGTATCCCAGAAGATAGTACTCTTCATAACTGCCGCTGTGAGAATACAGCATAATTTCCTGCTTTTTGCCCAGTATTTTATGTATTTTCGTGTAGTGTGTCTCATATCTTTTGGAGAATGTCCACCTCTTAGCAACTGAAACAAAAAAAACTCCGTGGTTTTAGTCAGCAAGCGAACTATACCTAACGAAGGGCCGCCGTTTGTCGTCGAAGTTGGTGTCAAATTTATCGAATAGAGTGTCGTATGATCAGCACAACGAATCCTCACGAACGTTAATTTCCGTTTTCTAGACCGGAGCCGCTACTTTTCCATTCAAAGAGCTTCTCAATTATCCTCACGAGACTGAGTGGACCCCGTTCCAGACCCACTACTTCTCAGAAAATCTGGTAGCGCCGGAAATCGCAGCCGGAACCTCTGGATCTGTAGCCAGAAACTCTGGTCAGTAGACCGCAAACGTAAAATTCAGAAACGTTTCCAATTCCCATGCAGTATTTGTTGCCTGTCGTGCATTTCTTCAGTGTACACTTTCTTGCTGTGGTTTTGATTCACAAGCCGAAAGAAAGACTCGGAAATGACTGGGTCTGTTCTGCTACATCCCTCGGGATAAATAACACATTGATTCTCTCTCTATTCTAGTAGGCAAGCCAAGCAAAACAGACGAGAGCTGCAGCAAATATTGCGTAGATTTACAAGCTTTCTCCCCCCCTCCCACTTGCACTCAGAGTTTCGAAAACACGCTAGTAGCATCCCGGGGTTTTCCAATAACGTGATATGATATATGGCATATGTGGGAGTTATCCGCGTTTATTTAATACCATTATTTCTCCTTCTGTTCCTTCTGCTCTCTTTCCCTCTGGTTGTAACTAAATAAACCATATTTCACGGTGTTTTCCATCAGACGGGTGGGCCCTTGCTACCCGCAGAGACATGCAATGTCTTGCGCCACTCTTTTCCATATTTCCTTGTCTCTGCTGCTTCAACGTTAAATGCTGCCGACAAATAATATTTCTCTCAGTCTGAAGAATGTTATATGAAGTGAATATGGCCGAACGGTAGTGTTACAATTACTTCCAGCCTCTGTTATAATTAATGTTTACAGAACTCAGAATTATAAATGGGCTTGTTACTGTAACACTGTCCAGTCTATCAAACGTTCCCGGCTTCCAGACCTTTTCAGGTGGCATGAAGTTAATTACAGACAGAGCTTTGTCTCAAGAGAGGCCTTGGTTATCTCGCATATTCCCTGACCGATAACAGATTTTATAGTGTATGATGTCTGTATTTGACCGCCTATGTGGTCTAGTGGTCATAGTTCCCTTCCGCAGATAGAGAGGCCCCGGGTTCGATTCCCGGCACTATCAGATTTTGTGAGAAGAAATGGGTCTGGAACGGGGTCCAGTCAGCCTCGTGAGGACAAATGAAGAAATATTTGAAGAAAACTGAGATTAACGGCCTTGGGGATCGATTGATCTGAGCACGCGACGCAATCTCTCCGCTAATGTTGGCACTAACTTCGCCGACAAACGGCGATCGCTCGGTCGGTATAGTTCGCTTGTGAACTGTAGGCCACGGAGTTCTTATGAGGTCTATATTTTACTATGATATTTGTTATAGTATTACGATCACGGTGGTCCCGCTGTCTAAGGCATGAACTGTCTTCCCTCCCCCGAACGCTGGGATAATGGTTTCGAATCCCACCCGAGGCATGGATATCTGTGTACCTTTATTCTGTGTTTGTTTTGTCCTGTGTATAGGTGTAGGCCTGGCCACTGGCTGATCCCGCGTCCAAGGAGTCCTACCGACTGTGTGTAATATCAAGAATCTCTAAAGCGACTAAGGCCCAACAAATGGCTCTAGAGCCACAACAATAATAATAATAATAATAATAATAATAATAATAATAATAATGCAAGTGTGCCAGAATGACGTGACATTATGATACAGGACCGAATATTAAGAATTGTCGGAAAGTAATTAACTCTTTCGTAAATTGTATACTAAAATACGTTAGAAATATCTTTACCACTTACTGAATTTACAAAACTTTTTCGAAAGAGGATCCTCCATGTTTACTGCACACTTCAGAACGGCGTGTTACCCTTCTATAAATTGACTGGCGGATTTACACCGAAACTTTCCCTTAAATTCTTACGAGACAATGTTTTAGGTTATATGCCCTTGGCCCTTTCTGTGTTTACAATATAAATTGAAGTTCCATATGAAATGATTGGTTAAAAAACTGATGACAGTTCACAGACGTGAGTTAGTTGGGTATAATTTGTTTAATTTATAATTACGAGTAATAGTTTTGCAGTCAGTAGGATTATTATAAACCAAGGACGATTATAGCGAGGGCACCTTCTGTCTCTTTAGGAAAATTTCCGTCTCTGTATTTCTACAAAGAATACAAAAATGTCAGTATGGCCTACTTCTAAGAATCCCACAAGAATCGATACAAATTGCCAGAGAACCGGATAACGCCGACAGTCACACATGTGAGAACTTGAGCTCCAACAAGGAATGTAAACGTGGTATCACGTGACAGTCACAGTCCGCTATCTAAGAAAACGTGAAGCACACAGAGACTACCACTTTATAAACAGTTTTACTAAACACGCATTGTCATGGAATGTGACCATCTGCTAGGCAACGTTTCGGTAAACATGTTGACGTGGTAATGTAGCTAACAGTACAACTTCGGTTGCTTAGTAGCCAACAGTTCAGTTGGCACATTTTCGTAACAAAGAATCATTTACGTGGATTTCCATGGATGCGAGCTATCCTGTTTAAGTAGCCTTGACGACTCTCAGCGAGATTCGTCAGAGAGACGTCACTCATGTGGAGTTCAATGTGTGAGCTGTTATAACCAACTGTAATTGTAATAGTGACGTCCAATAGATCCAATGCTCAAATCCAGAACCCATTATTATTAGTCACGCCAACCCCTTACATGACAGTATTTAATAAAGATGTCAACAGGATTAAAGAAGTTATCATAGGAAAGATAGAGGGGCGGATAGAAGTGACAAGAAGACGAGGAAGAACACGTAAGAAGATGCTGGATGACCTTGGGGACAGAAGAGGATACTGTCATTTGAAGGAGAAAGCTCTAGATCGCATTAAATGGAGGAATTGTTTTGGAAGAGACTGTGGACCTGTCGTCTTGACAGATTACTGATGATGATAACAGGATCTGACAGACAGCATAAAGTCGCATTCTTAGTCGCTTATAAAGAGCAAGATAAAATACACACGATTTTGTTAAATTCGTATAGTGACGAAATGTCGGATTAACCGTAAAGAAATATAAGACTGCGTATCAAAAACACAGTCATCATGAAAAAACTTAAAGGAAATATGAAAACTCTTGAATTAGATTAACCAACCACGGGATTTTATCTATCGACCCGCCAAATTGTTATCAGCCACTATAGAATATATTCTAAGCTAATTCCATTGCAAAGGAGACCAATCCTGAAGGGCTTGTGGGAACTGCCCACATTCAAGCAAGTGTGACAACGCAAACGTCATTGCTTAGCAACAACGAGTAAACAACGGTTGCTAGGCAAAAGCGAGTAAACAGCGGTTGCTAGGGAACTTGTAAACACGGTATCTGGCAACAGCAGTACCTATTACGTAACCGTTTTCTATATGTCCGACTCCAGGCTACATAAGAAGATACACTGAGTTACAGTGACAGTCTA
>NW_019728498.1:1600559-1645779 GCF_002891405.2 Cryptotermes secundus | reverse complement strand
AGAACGGTAGAACTAGACTGTCACTGTAACTCAGTGTATCTTCTTATGTAGCCTGGAGTCGGACATATAGAAAACGGTTACGTAATAGGTACTGCTGTTGCCAGATACCGTGTTTACAAGTTCCCTAGCAATCGCTGTTTACTCGCTTTTGCCTAGCAACTGTTGTTTACTCGTTGTTGCTAAGCAATGACGCTTGCTTTATCACACTTGCTTGAATGTGGGCAGTTCCCACACCCCCTTCAGGATTGGTCATCATTTCACACCTATGAATTTTAGTGCAAGACCATTCAGTCCATAACTTCACTCTTGTATTTAAGCACCCTGTTGCATTACTGTATCTAAAACTGTTTGTGTAATACACAGTCCGTCAATAATGCAAAAAATTGTTCCTTCTTTTTTCACTTTCACTTTCACTTTCACTTTCGACACAAAACTAAAACTACTGCACTGCACAAATGTCGTCCGTTCTTCACATATGCGCCTGCCGCTTAAAGTCATGAAACGTGTAGCTGCATATGTGACGAATGGATAATATTAGTGCAGTGTAGCAGTTTTAGCATAGTAAACCACCTGAAGATGGCCATTTAGGGCCGAAACATATTGTGTTGAAAGTGAAAGTGTAAGAAAGAAGGAACGATTTGTTACTTTCTTGGAGGACGGTGTAGTACATAAACAGTTTTAGCCATAACTTCACGTAATGATTTTGAGCTGAACTATATGTTTATTTATTTTTTCAAATTTTCGTAAGTGCATTATCAAAGCTCATTGATTTTCGCTTTTTTATAGTCTATTCTCAAAGTTGTTTCATGTTTAGAACGGACACTGACAAACTTAAAGCAATATCATACTGAATGCTTATGTAAATTGTTGTCGTGTATATGAATACAATGAAAGAAAATTCTGTACTTCATCCTGATACATCATACGATATTTATTAGCGATATTTTAATCCCTTNTAACTTCACGTAATGATTTTGAGCTGAACTATATGTTTATTTATTTTTTCAAATTTTCGTAAGGGCATTATCAAAGCTCATTGATTTTCGCTTTTTTATAGTCTATTCTCAAAGTTTTTTCATGTTTAGAACGGACACTGACAAACTTAAAGCAATATCTAACTGAATGCTTATGTAATTTGTTGTCGTGTATACTCGTATGAATACAATGAAGGAAAATTCTGTACTTCATCCTGATACGTCATACGCTATTTACTAGCGATATTTTAATCCCTGCAGCTACAAAACGCAAAGGCGTCTGGCGATAATCGATGAACTGTACTCTAAGCACTGGACTGCATGATAAAGAGAAGCGTAAATGTTATTTCAGCGACAATGTTGCCGGCGTACATTCGGGAATTACTGCCTCTGTTCGTGGCCTGGTAGCTCTGTACAGACTTCCTCACTTCTTCAAGGCTTATTCCAGAATGCGAGGTCAAAAGAGGACAAGGCAGCTTCCACCTACATGCTCCCAGAACATCCAACCGTTTCTCATCCGGCATACGCCTAGTGTATAGACTAACAGTGAAATCTGCCTCACGTTTCCAGTCACGAAAGGTGAGGTATGCGAAGAGAGGACTGAGGTATCTTGTGGGAACAGGTGCACAAAGTCTGCGGTGTAGCCTCAGCAACTCATGCACCTTCACGTAAGTTGGGAAATATAACTCATTATTCAGTTGGGAGTAACTATGTGACGTCATAACCATTTGAGTAGAGCGAAGCCACAATACATCGGATTAAAGGGCTAAATCCAACAAGCTGTTCTGAAAAATATTTATAACGCTTACTCTGCTACAAGTACTTTTCACTGGAATTATAAAATTAATTTCGAGCTATTTATCCTCGTCTGCTTCTTGCTTTCTTGTCGTTGGTTAGTCGCTTGGCGCTTATCCTGAGATTCTGAAGATGGAGGCATTACGTTCCTCCGAAATGCAAATCAGACTACACGGTATCACATCCCGGATGTCATTGCCATAAGAACCTCAGATCCAACAATTATTCCATTACTTGAAATTTGTAAGATACAGCATCAGAACTTATGGTTCTGTGTCACTCGAATAGCTGCTTATCGCCATCAGACGAAATACAGATATAACAGATATTTGGTGACTACCATGTTATTCTACCCTAGTAAAGTAAAGGTATCCCTGTAACAGGCCGTGGAGGCCCATAGAGTTGTGAGATTTTGAGGTTCCCACATTTTCTAGACAGTCGGTTCATATGGCGGTAAGGTTGTCAGCCTTACGCGCCGGCCGCCCTTTACCCCAAGAATATCCCTGGTACTCATTTCTCTTAGAGGCTTAGTCGACCCCAGAGCAATAGTGAGGCTGAAAGGATTAGGTAAATTGAAAAAAATCCACCTTATTGGGATTCGAATCCGCGACTTTCCGGCTTGTAGCATAACGCCTCAACCAACTACGCTACCACACTATATTGCATAAATACTATATATAAGTGTGTATATACACGTATATCAAGTGAAAGCAAATGCAGCAGGTTGATGAAATACAATATTACCTTAACAAAAAGTTCACAACCGTTTAAATACCTATTACCATGATCATCCCCCCTTCGGTCCGTAGTGACGTCAGGTTAGTGCTTTTGACAGAGGGAAATTGAAGGTAAAATGGTGAGGTCTGTAGGGGCTTAATGGTTATACTGAAATTTGAGAAAGTCAATCTGTTATAAAATGATTAGAATGAGGATTATAACGAGGCTGAACACCTCGTCATTATGGTACCATAAACTTATGTTTCCCTGCGGCATATGAGAAACAGACCAATAACTAACGAACAACGATCGGATTTTGAGAATCATGAAAGCACATCATTGAGGGGCGCAAGACATATTTCGCGTTCAGACAATCTTTTCTACATTGTCATTGTTAAGGAATCGTTTCGGTTATTTTCAACAGTACAGCCAACCTCTCCATTGTCGCACACTAATTATTTTACCTTTAATTAAATGTTGACCATTATCAATGTATTAGCCTACTAAGAAGATTTTGGTATTCGTTCGATTTTGTATAACATTTATGAGACTGCAGTGTGATTCATTCACTACAATTAATTACACTGTTCAGTGGAGGGTGAAAATGCTCGAAGCAATCTCTCTCCTTGAAATACTTTGAATTTCAGGATTATTGAGTGTGATATGTGAGCTTGTGGATCAAAGGGAGGAAAAGATTGTTGCTTCCACCTGGTATCTTGCACATAACATGAATGAAGTTCCGTTGGAATTCTGTGGATTTCAAAAATATTTTGAATTTTAGGTCACATCCCAAACTGAATTGGAATCAGGTTACAATGTTGTCTGGACTCTGATAGTGAACATAAGTTCTTTGCGTTACCATACTTTTTCTGCTTCTTCCTATTGTTATGTGTAGTAGTCCCACTTTTTTATATTCGTATTCTTTTGTTGTCTGTAAATGTTATGGTATTTTACTAATATTTCCTTAAGAAATAGAAAAAAAGAGTTAAATTTGAAAAAAGTTCGCCCCTTTGTAATTCGAATGAGGAGTTGAAAGATGAAGTCTCTTATGAATGACATTCTTAGAATCGTCAGAGGCTAGACGAGTTTCGAAGAAACAGTTTAAATTACTTTGCTACCTGATACCATGGTACCATATTGTTGTCGCTGCAGACGAGACCAGATTTAGACCGAGAACTATCAGTATAAAATTTATGTGCGTTTCTTTTTACCCTCCCTAGCGACACATCTACTTTAATCCTGTTGATTTTAAGATCTTAAGACTGAATTGTATAATTAAACATTCGGAGACTGAAAGAAGTGGAAATGTGATTTAAACATGTATAGAAAACGCCTTGCTTTTCCATTACAAAGACGAGCCGTAAATTCTATTTAGGAAAACAATCGCTCTTTATTCTAATAATTATATGAAACTTATAAACACGTGCAAACTCTGAGTAGAATGAAGAGTTTCTTAACATTAAAGCAGCGAGAACATACAGTAACAACTATGATTTAGAGTCTGGTCTTATCATATTATAGGGGAAATCAGTAATTCAATACAGTATAGCCTCAATTTAAACTATATTGTGCCTTCTTTTATTTCTTCACTTCTTTAATCATATTACGTCTTGTATTAACTTACTGTGTAACCACCCAAACTGGACATTCAGCTCATCTCTTATCTCTTGAATTCGGTAGGCTTAATCGTACTGTATGATATGCATAAGCCACGGAGTTTTGTCTGCCATTATTTTATCATCGCTTCAGTTTTACAATATCTTGGTAATGCTTTCTGAAAAGAAAACCATGAAGATCTTTATTTGCTAGTTCACTGTCTTGTGAACAGTGATGGTCTGAAGAAAATAATCTTCTGGGATGTGGCGTCGTGTAGATGTTGTGTTGACCGATGTGCTAACACCTCATGCTGGTTCGCTTGCGGATTTCTTCTTTCCTCTACCCTGAAGATGGAGGCGATATGTTCCTCCGAAACATCGGTTAACACAACATCTATACTATGCCACATCCCAGAAGACTGCTTTCTTCATAGTCACCGCCGTGAAAAGTTCAAATCTTACATGGTAATGGTCTGGTTTTAATTTTGCTGTCCCTTATGTATTGTGCCATTCATGTTTATTACTATTAAATATGTACGGGAAAGAAACACATTTCGTCATGTGATTTATTTCTTCCAACGGCGGATGTAGTATTAAGGCGTTGCGGTTAACTGCGTTTCTCGGTTTTCCATCCCTGTCCTCGTCTTGTGCCAATAGAATTCGGAAAACTGTATATAGCCACCTCCCAGAATGCGGTGGGTTGACACAGCACAGAGCGAAATGCCACAAGAGGCCACTTCTGCGGTAGAACCTGCGATTCACCGGTCCTGCAACGCTGTGTGTGAAATTACTCAATGGGAGACCGGCAAGGGGGCGAGAGAGGTCTCCCTGAGATCAATCTATCCTAATATCCCAGTTAAATTAATTCTTTGTTATGTGATAACCAATAAACTCAAAGCGGGAGAATTTCAATTTTGGGATTATTAAACATTTTTTCTGCTTGCCGGTAAACTGAAAATATTGAAGAATTATTAAAATGCTTTTAGTTCTTTCTGGTTCGCAGAAACTATGGTCTAAATAAGAAAAATAGTTCCAGGAAGAATTTGAAATAAATAGATTGATATGGACTGGAACAAATGAAAGAATGAATTCTTTAATTAATAACTTAATTGTCGTTTACTGTGTAAAATTCAATTATAATTACATAAGGCTATTAGATATTACATAGGACGTGGTTCTTTCTTCTTACACTTATGGATAGGTTTGAGTTATTTTTTACAAATATAACTCTTAAAAACTTATATTTAAATTGATAACAGGAACACTTCTTATGGATTTTTATGGAAGATGAAGAAGAGTTGAAGTGATGGTAAATGATATCCATATACAACCCCAAAATGGGGAACATGTTTCACCTGTGGACATACACGAGTATATTGATCTCAGATTGCATCCAACATTCCTTTTGGTCTCGGAAAGCTGTACCGAATTGTGCTTGAATAAGATTTCTTATTTGAACTTAAATAAACAGCCAGACCATTAGACGCGTTATAGTAAATCTAAATATTATTCAGTGTTACTTTACTTTATGGTCAGTTAACTGTGACAATTGTAAGCAACTGAAAATTTGTTTTTTTTAAGAAAATGAAAGTTCAGAAATTATCAATAGATTCAACGCATTATATTAATATTGATACCACTGTTACCTGATCGTGATGCAATCCAGCAACGGTACCATCTTCCGGCATCCGAAAAGAGCGAGACCACAAATTAACTACAAAAACAGGGGAAAAAAAAAGATGTGAAATATACATCAAATATTTATTTACGGTCTAGAGACAAAAAGACATTCGAAATATGAATGAAAAAAAAAATGTAATCAACGTAAATTAATAGCCAACCAGATTTTCATAACAGCGAAAGATGTGAGTTATCCAGTGAAGGCCGAAACATGGGCAAAACTCCCAAGAAATAGATCCTTGATACGTGAGCCGCGTACTAAAAAGTTTACTTGTCCGAATTGATGCATTTTGTATTGACATAATTTTGTGCATACGCTTTTGGTTTGAGTTCAGTACGAGATTTGCCAATATAGGAGTATTAGAGAATATTAAAAATACACATAATTAACATCAGATTAATTATAACGCATAGTTTCTAGCGTAATTAGTTTGAAAGTTGAAACGTGTGGCTGAAAAGTGGATTGAAACTGGTATAAATTCATGAGAACAGTAATATTATGAAGAGAATATACTGTAGGTACACACACAAATTTATAACTCAGTTACAGAGGAAAAGGAAAATTCTGGCTAAAGGTGAACACTCCTACAAATAGTTTCTTTCTTAATTAAGGAAGTGTAGACTTATCGGAGTGCCATAACATGCATGAAGTTTTTAAGGAAACCGTTGGAGAAGAAGGGATGCTTTCGCTAAACGTTAATTATTTCTGAGAATCCGTCGTAGTTACTGACTGACGTTGTGGAACATATAAAGTCAGTGAACTTTCTTACTGCTTGCTTATATCCCCAGTCTTTTACATTACATAAATTTGTAAGTGGCTTAAAAAATTTATTACTGTGTACCCTGAAAATCTTGTTAACTTCTATGTTTCTTATAGTGCATATAAATGAAATGATTATTTGTCTTTCAACATGATAATTTTCTACGTCACTTTTACATGAATTAAGCACCAAATATTCTAGTCAGCGACTGGAATCGAAACATCCGATCACAATGACGAAAGCACAATTAATTTAAGTGTACCAAGGTTGAAGCTCGATGACGTAACCGAGGAAATACTCACAAACAGTAACGGTTCTGGCTTGTATTTGATAGATACCTTGATCGGAACTCGGCTGGGACACCGACAATCCTAACAGAGGTTTATCGTGAGTTTCCTCAGTACTGCCATGCGAATGCCGAAATAATGTTCTAATTAGGTCACGAGTGCCTCCTTCCACGTTTTCTTTTCCAATTCAGACACTAACCACGCCGTTAAATAAACTGCGAACACAATAATGACTACAGACAGTAAAGAATATTGCTTCCTCGAAACGTTTGTGTTTTTAGCTATATCGCATTTTAAATTTCAGTGATTCTGATTGTAGACCTATATTAGACTTAGAATTAGATACTTCTAAAACCGATGGATACCGCTTTTTATACAAAACAAACGTAAACTTAATAGTTCGTGCGAAGAAAAGAAAATAAGATTCATAGTCACAAAATAAGTACAATTCTGTAAGCTCACTACATAAAATAACTTTTACATGAAAGATAAACATAAATAACATGTTATATTTTAGCGTCCTGTTGCACTGATTTAATTCCATGATTTATTTCAACCGTCTTCCAGTGCATACACTCATAGATAGATAGATAGATAGATAGATGAGTGTATGCACTGGAAGACGGTTGAAATAAATCATGGACATAAATAACATAATTTCATTTGCCTATGTTCGTCCGTGAGTTCAATGCATAAAATTGAATATGTAGGGCTGTACTTACCCGAATTTTTGAGACTTACCATTGTCAACGCAGACCTCTCAACACCGTCTTCTTCATGTCATAATAATGAACTACCAGCTTTGGGATAATTAAGTTTCCCATCTTTCCCACGCGTGCTACATGCTCCACTCTTGTACTCTTAATAATATCTTGCGACCGAAGATTATGTAGCTTCACGCTCACATGGGCCCAGCCTGTGAGATTACAACCTATTTCCGTCCGTGTTCAGTTACGTACGCATGGCAGTACATTGTCGACAGATTGCTGACTTTTCTCTGTAACCATTCAGAGATAAATTTCGGTGCTTCGTAAATCGCAGTTTCTGTTGCAACTGAGTACACTGTCTGCTACACTGTTTTGCGGGTTAATTTTCCAAGCAATGAAACAGCCCTTTGATCCGTTTAGAACGATGCGTCTTAGGTTTTAAATAGTCCTTCGTGAGTTCCATCCGTTACTGGCAGTTATCCACCTGTTGCGGTCAATGAATAATTTCGTCAGCGAATCCCATATGACAATCACTGTATATGCAGCAGCATACTAAATGCGCCAGTGGCTCTTCCTCCAGATGGATCCTTGTGTAATAGACTGTACATTGCATGTTGAAGAATACTTGCATAATAATTGATCATGCCTTGTTCTGCGATAGAAGAACATGATTACAAGTAGATAACAATTATTGTAACGGAAAACAGCCCTAGTTGAAGAGTTATTTGAAACATAGAAGATAGTCATGTAAAAGATAAATATAATCATAAGTTACAAGTTGAAAATGTTAAATAAAATTTTTTAAACATTTGAAAAGGATTTTTCCCATCTGCATTCATGCCTAGTACGGCAACACTCTTCGCTCCTCCCCTAAAAACGTTGGTTAGAGCAACGATGCTTGAGGTTTTCCCTCCTATATCAGAGATTTACTTTACTGGACCAATTCAGAAAACTGTGGGTTTAGTTCGGTAAAGCAAAAACCCACATTCCTGGATCTGAGGTAAAGGAGATTTCCACGTCCCTTTAAAACTGTCTTTTTTTCTCCGGTAGGAGCTGATTAATATCTTACCACATTTCTCACGATTCGGAATGATTAACCGAGAACCACTGCCTCATAAATACTGTGTGCACGGAGAGAGCGCATGTCCGAAACTGACCAGAACTCTTCCCCTTCCCCCTGTTTACGTCTGTTCATCCTATTATCATGGCAGTCCTTACTATCGTCTTACATGCACACACACACCACAGATCCAAAATTCAAACATACTATTCATTAAGGCCACGGTTATATCCAATATAGCTCTATCTCATAAGAGATGCAATGATTTCAACACTGAAGTTATCTCGTTTCAGTTAAATTCTGTTGGTATGGCGATGTCGAATTCTCATTTCTTTCTCTGTGTTTTACCGCCGGTTGGAATGTCTACTGTCCCCATACTTGTGTGATGGTCGCGTACCCTCATTACTTTCCATACTTCAGTGGTTAGCAAGCATGACTGACGAGCTCTGGGCAAACGAAATTGCTTGTTTCTATAATGCTGTGTTCCTCTCTCTTTGCCACAAGACTCATGGAGTCGATCATTCATGTTGGACAACAGTGAATAATGAATCAGTGATAATGTGGAGGAAGGTACTGGTTACTTTGACCTTTGATCTGAATGTTTTTATGTTTGGGGTAAAAAAAACACATCAGGTCTAAACCGCAGTCTCCTATGCGGTATTTGGATCGCTTTTGCCTTTGTGGTATTTTAAGTGATGGGAAAGTGGCTATAAAACTGAAATGGAGCAGACTGCATTTATCACGGATTACAAAGTATTATCCCGGATATTAGCCTCGAAGAAATGGGAATTATTGAAGCCTTATTCAGGATACCGTGTTCCGTCTTAAACAGCTTCTTACCAGACGATTCCGGACCAGTGCATGGATTTTTACTCACTGCTGTTTGACGAATAAAAGGGTGACTGCAAGATGAATGAGAAAGGGTTGCAT
The DNA here is from genome assembly GCF_002891405.2 of Cryptotermes secundus. Lineage (NCBI taxonomy): Eukaryota > Metazoa > Arthropoda > Insecta > Blattodea > Kalotermitidae > Cryptotermes > Cryptotermes secundus. The sequence goes on along the minus strand of NW_019728498.1, from coordinate 1,636,273 downwards.
TGTTCACACAATACAGGGTACCGTGCCCGACATTCGTTTGGAAGAACTGACGAAAAAGGTTACGAGCTATGCTCAGGGAAGAAAACTGCGTGGAAAATTGTGCCCATAAATCGCTTTTCTTATTTGTGGAAAAAAAAGTCCCTCTAACATGTGGCTATAGTAAGATTTCTGAGTTTCCTGAGCACCGTGGTTTTCCTCAGGACCACTAAAAGTTTTGAGGACATTGACCATCAGTTTCTGAGAAAAATTGATATTAGTGGCGAAAATTTATATCTTTATTGCTTACTTCGAAATCTCGAATTTTGTTTATCATATTAACTGCACACCTTCATGTCAGATTTCGCTCCGGATGCAAGCTTAGAGTTAATGAATATTTTCTGTTGATATTGACTAAATGGTACACTTTTTACAGTGAGCACTTAGCAGTTATTGAGATGGTCAAAATGATGTCGATTTTACAATATTCGAACCTTCATCGCTGTGACAGCAAAGGCCACATTCCTGCTGGATTAAGCAAGAAACTTCTACAAAAGATTTGTTTCAAACAATGAAAATACGTTCTCCTTACTTGCAGTTTGAATAGATATATTCATGCACCTTTTTTTCGTAATTGGTTCGAACGTAAGTACGTTTGCTTCATTTGTTACAGTCTTCGTTCGAGTTCCATGTGCTTAAAATTGATAGAACATCGACAGCGCAAAATAGTCTAGGGGTAACGTTCCCATCTCATGACTCAAGGTACGCGGGTTCAAACCCGGCGGAAGTCGTGGAATTTTTAAGGGCGGAAAAATTCAGGGAACAAGTCCTCCGGGAGGGATTTTAAGCAGTGGGTCCCGTGTCGTAGATTGACGGCACGTAAACCATCCTCATGTCTCTAGGAGACCTCTGAGCAAAATTACACAAAAAGTTTCCCGCCCAAGTAGTTTCCAATGCCTCCGGTAGATGGGGAAGTTATCGGGTACCACTGCTAGAAGAGGGCCGACCTCTCTGGCAGAAGGGGCAGATAGCGAGCACCAGTACCGGGAGGGTACGGCGACAGTAGAAATTAAAGGGGGACGTACAGTAGACTACTAGTCCATGGGGAATCCCACCCCCTCTAATACTGAATAACTGAATATCTGATTGTTATCAAGAAGCATGAAAGGAAGCGATGACCTAGGAGACGTAGTCATGACTGAGAGAGTAATATTAAAATGAATCTAGAAACTAAGCTGAGAACAGTAAAGAACATTCAGGTTGCATAATTTCGAGGAATTCCTTGACCAGTCGAGCAGCTGTTAGGTTCCCAAGGAGGAGTTGGCCGCATATAATTAGTTACCTCGGGTTCATATTATTGATAGGATCGAGTAATGTAAACGTTAGAGAATCGGGTATTACTGTATTTGATTGGAATTCTTGTGCCTATTTAGGATCGATGATGTCCGAAAAATCTAACAGTAACTAAGTCGAATGATGAATGAATAAGATACGGTACATATTTATATTTGTGATAGTGGGGCTCTCATGAATATTTTAATCTTACATTATAAATAAAATCATCTGGATTCATACTTAGCTTATTTTTCGACAGTGATGATGGAGGCGACATGTTTATGCGAAACGTCGTTTGAATTTTAACATTGCATTACATCGAAGAAGATAGAAATCTTCCGAATCAACTTGCTTGTAACACTGTATTTACATTAACACTTTAAAATATTTTCAGATAATTAATTCTTTTTTAGCTTCTGTTTTGTTTACTGCTAACAAACCCTTGCTTTTATTTTTGTATAATTTTCGAATCTGGAATTATATTAACCAATTATACGCGGTAGAGTCATTAAGTTCGTGGAATGTGGTTTTATCATATCGTATTACAAGGTATTCACATACACTTACACAGATCCAAATTGGCCCTCAAAATAGTCGCCGTTGGTCGCCATGTAAGTCTGCCAACGTTTCTTTTTTATTACTTGGTGAGATGGGACTGAGTCCACTTGGTACTGCGGCCACTTCTGGCCTATTGCACCAGCCCCAGATGATAGGTGAGGGTGATTATGGAGCATTTGGTGGAATGAAGATTGGCAGGGAAAACCGAAGTACTCGGAGAAAACTTGCCCCAGCCCCGCTTTTTCCCCCCACAAATCCCACTTGACCAGACCCGGGATCGAACCCGGGCCGCCGCGGTGGGAAGCCAGCGACTAACCGCTTGAGCTATGGCGCAGCCTATCTGCCAACATTGATATAGCTTCCGAAAACATTGCTGAAACATATTGGCAGGAAATTCCCGTACGGCGTCTCTTGTGGCAATGACCACCTCCTAGGACCACTGAAATCTACGACCACGTAGCTTTGCTTTCAAGCGGTGAAAGAGAAAGAAATCGCACGGTGCGAGATCAGGTGAGTACAGAGGGTGTGGCAAAACGGTGACCTGTTGCCTTGCCAGTTCCTCTTGGACAAGAACATGGGGCAGGGGCGTTGTCGTGTAGCAACAGCCTATTCTTCCTACGTCAAATGTTTCGCTAGGGGATTTGCCTAGTTTCTGGCAGAACTAGATGTTTGCCCGTTGTTCAAACTGCCATATTTTCGATTTCCGCCACTTGCATTTAACTGCAATTCACAACAGAGGTCGTAGTTCTACTTACACTGTTTGCACATAACGGCCTCTTGCTGTGACGAGAGATGAACCGACAGGGCATCATATCGTGCCTCAACCTATCCGGTGTAGTGCACTGTAACGACGCTTTGCGGCCATTCCACGAACTTATTGACTGTGGTAGTGTAACACCTGCCTAATTGCAAAACAGCTCACTTTTCTCATTGGTCCCACTCTGTACCGAACTGTACCGGAAAGTAAGTTTTATATAACATTCGTTGCTATAATTGCGTTTTCCACTGTAGTTACTTTGGTCTGCGGACTGTCCGATGTTATGAACTGTCAATATAAAGCACACGTTAAATCAACAAAGTGCGCGCATGCCAGCAGCAGTACACAGTAAATAGGCCTACACATGTTTAAACAGCCTACACATTTCAGGATTTCTGATTTTATTTTGGATTCTTTTTCTCAATTTCCCTTTTCAAACATTTGTTGAGTATATGGTTCTAACGTGTGATGCAAATCACACGCTTTGGTTTATCTCGCTTTAATCCTCAAAGAATTCATATCCACAATGGAATTGCTAAACCAGACCGTTTGGAATATGCCTATGAATNTATTAAAATTAAGATATTTATTTTACATTTTTCTGTTATTTCCCGTTCTAGAACCCTGATCTGTGCTGTAATATTACTCACAGGTGTGTGGGGGGTTGCACGACCCTCACAGTGCCATGAGAGAGAAAAATATAATCATGAGTCCTGCGGGACCCGGAAACAGGAATTATTGTGCTGGCGAGGGTCATCAGCAGTTTACCTGAACTCAGCATAAGTTGTTTAGCGATTACGTTAGATATTTCTAACCGAATCAACAGAGTGAGTGTCTCCAAGTACCTTGATTTAGGACGGAAACAGATCAAGTTTCCGAAACGTCGTGTTCTTAGGAATACCGGACCATAAACGAAGTCCAATAACCCAGTAATTCCGGGTGTTACACATCACTGTCACAACCGTTAGTTAACAATTAATTGTACATTAGGCCATGACATAATGTTTATTCCTCATGCTCGCCTTCTGTCCTGAAGAAAGCCGGCAGTAATTTCCTCAGAAAAGTTTGTAACCTCCTTTCGGACTATTATGTGTCATATCCGAAAGATCAGAATCTAAATATTCGTAGCCATGAAAATCTCACGTCTCAAACTTCGAACATTTAATGAAATACTTACTTACTTACTCATGGAGTTGAGCCCTTCTTCAGGAGCCACCAAATCTGCTGCTACTTAACAATTTCCAAGCGTTTTATGGAACCCGAAGGCTCATTACCGTGTTCACAAGAGCCCTTCACTGGTCCATATCCGGAGCCAGCTCAGTCCAATCCATACCATTCCATCCTATCTCTCTAAGATCCATTTTAATATTGTCCACTCAGCTACGCCTTGGTGGTTCCAGTGGTCTCTTTCCTTCTGGCTCTCGCACCAATATCCTATATGCATTTCTCGTCTCTCCCATTCGTGCTACGTGCCCTGCCCATCTCATTTAATGAAATATTAAAGAAAAGTATAATGCAGGAATATACACGTAGGTATCTGTGTTTTAATTATGCGCCAATTCGTCAAAATATTTGGGAGTGGAATTATAGCTTCACGCATTTTTAACCTTGGCACTAGATTGTGATAATTGGAGAGCTTCAGTCCTCATTATTTCTCCAGCTGGGAAAGGCTCACCGGTACACACTGAATGGAAAGCTTGTTGGACTCCAGCTGTGGAAAATATTCTCTTGCCCCTTACGGGAATCGAATTCTGATTCTTTTTTTGCCCAGACCTTAGCCTAATCGCTTACTGATTGAGCCATCCCTTCTCACTAATTCAAAATCTTAATTTCTCATTATCTGAAATAATACCATACTTAATTTCGTATTTTGTGTACTTAGATGAATCGTAATTCCTGCTGGAGAGAATAAACTTAGATCACAACAAATTTTAAAATACTCCTCAATCATACTGTGAAAATTTATTGCATCTTGTGTAAAGTCTATCGAAAGTTCAGAGCGAGTTGAAAAGTGATAATAAATCAGAAATCACAGAAAAGAGAACAACATATTTTAGACGAAAGTATGAGATGTCCATAAGGCTGGCGTTTTGTAAACAAGCGAGGTCACATAAGAAACGTCTAGATTTACAGATAACCAACATGTGCCGTAGGAAGGACTGTCACCAATAGCCTTACGTGAAGTAGGAATCTCATTTCCATGTCAAAACGTGTGAGCTTATTGTCCAGGGAATTACTTGGAAGTTACTGTATGGGCTTCACATATCTGAACAGTGGGAACAAATAGACTCCTCTGTGGATCTACATTTGGTTATGAAAAGTGTCTTTTACGGAACAAAATACAGTAATACGGAGCAAAAGCTAGTGTCAGTGTTGTATTTGATGGTACAATGTACAATGCCTCGATTTTCACTAGTTCTTTGATCAGAAGTTAATAATTGCAGAACAAGTCATGAAAATTCGCATCCTTTTTTAAGAACCTGATGGTTAATAACCATACCCGCAAGAGCCTATAACTGTCTCTTATTTTGAACCAGATTAATCCATTTCACGCCCCACCATTATATTTGTTTATGATATCTGTTTCGTTTAATGCTTTTCCGCGTCATACAAATTGGAGCCTGGATATCTTAGTGTAGCAATGCGCCATGGAATGGACGCCCTGAGTTCAATTCATGTCAGAGGCAAGAGATTTTTCTCTACTCTACAGCTTCCAGACCGGCTCTGGCGCCCACCCAGGCTTCTAACAAAAGGTTACCGGAGTATCTTTCCCCGGGTATAGAGAGCCCGGGACGTGAAGCTGAGCGCTTGCCTACATCTAGTGCCGAGTTCGAGAATAGTGGAGATGTACCCCCACTCGCCCCTACGCCTGTATGTCATGGTGCTTACTTAATTAAGCGCAGGAACATCTTCATTTTCCCTTAATCAAATACGTCTTGCAAACGTTCTCTTCCCTTCAGGTTTCATAATTGCCGTGTTCTATGAAATCTTTACGTCCTTCATTCCTTGTCAATCTCTTGCATCTTAATCTGATCATTCTGATAATATTTCATGAAGAGTGTAAATTACTATGCTCCATTTAAGCAACTTCTTGTGGCCTTCTTCTGCTTCCTTCCTCCTCTTTGTAAATATTCTTCCCGACATCCTGCTATTATTTAGTGATAGTTTCTCTACATGTATTTCACTGGTACATTTTACAATCATGTCACATTTATTAGACAGATGTAAGCTCAAAATTTAACATAGGCGCAATATTGTAATTGTAGCTGTGTGACTAAACAGTCTCAACATAATTTCACATGCTTAGCTCCAATAAACAATAGTTATTACCATAAAAGGAAAGATCCCTATTGACATCACACGGACGCCATTTTGGTGCACGACCCTTTGTAGTATGTTGTCTCCGCCACAGTTGCATATTTTTAGAACTGTCACTCAAGGGTTGCTCTAGCGGTTAGTCACTGTCTTTCCACCGCGACGGCCCGGGTTCGATCCCGTGGTCTGGTCAAGCGGTGTTTGTGGTGGCCAAAGTGGTGCTGGGTCAGGTTTTCTCCGAGTACTTCGGTTTCCCCTGCCAATCTTCATTACACCAATTGCTCCACAATCACCCTCACCTATCATCTGGGGCTGGTACAATAGGCCAGAAGTGGCCGCAGTACAAGGGACTTGGTCCCACCCCACTAGCAATAAAAATACTCAAGATTTCAGAATCTTACATCGCGTGGCTCTAGTGTCGCTGTCATATCGGAAGCATTCAACGTACGCCATAATATTATTGCTGGTGGGAAATTACAAATTACACAGGCAGGATGGGCTCTAGTGGCAGATGTTCGTTAGCAGTTTTAATGAAAAACTTTTAACTGATTTAAAAGTTATTAAGCGGAACAAACAGATATAATAGGGTAAGCCGGTATTTACTTTTAACTTAAGGAATATAGCCGAAAATTACTTTAAATAGAACAAAAGAACACAAAGAAATCGTTGCCATTTTCGTGACTTTTCCCTCTCATCTGCCATAGTTCTGATTTAAATTATTCCCTCGATATTGGAAATTTGTTTAGAAACAAATAAATATTATCAGCAACCTACCAGATCACTGAGGCTGTATTTTCAACAAGAATAACATGTAATTTGTACGTATTTGACGAACAGGTTTGTAATATAGAATTGAGTTATAATTAGGAAAAAGATACTTTATTTCTCATACCAGTGTTAAATACAAGAACATGTAAATAGAGAATTGAAAAAGGCAGTTTACGTCTTTAGAAAGTTTTGGTGTAATGAGTATGGATAATTACACACTACACATCTACACATTTTGCGCATCTACGCATTTTGCAATATGGTATTAATGCAGCGATATGAAGCGGCGACAGACCTCATTTGCACACGCTAATCTGATTACATAGTACTCGCTTTACGCATTTAATTTCAGTGTCACATAAAGACGGATTACAAGAGAGCGGGCCTAACGAGTGCAGTGGAGGATCAAGCGTCCGGGAAGGTCCGGAAACAGGCCGTTTCGGACAGCAGAAGATTACGGATACTGGGATTTCATTATACGGAAAGATAAAAATATTTAAAATTTTACGAAAACGTACTTACACCTTGTATCTAAAACTGAGGGAAAAAGTAATAATTTGCAGGACTACGAATGTATGGTAGCTGTACACAAAAATCGCCATTGTCACGTTCACAGCGTCTTGAGCATTGAACTGTGCCACCTGAGCTAGGAGTACCGTTATATTCAGGCCTGGCCTCGGTGGTAACCGCGATAAAGTTAAGATAAAATTGTCTTTATGCTTAATTAATTAAGCGCAGGCACTAGATGGGGAAGAGTGGTCAGCTTAAGCATGTTTCCTCTCTGAGAAAGTGCCCCCGATACCCATTTGACAGGAGGCTGAGTCCCAGGGTCGTTGTGGATGTTGTGGAGACGGGAAAAGTTCCTTGGTTCTGCTGGGAACCGAAACCCGGCCTTCCTGCCCTTAGTCCGTAGCTGTGCCTAACAACCAGGTCACTCGGTGACGTGGGCGAGTTTTGAAATGTTCACACGATTTATTACAGACAGCGGGAGTTTCAGAGAGTAAGATACCGGATACAGAGTGGTCTTCATGTAAGAGGGCTGGTCATTAGACGGTTAAGTGAAAAGAAAAAGTTTTTTTTTAATTCGCTTAGTAGGGGGTGGAGTCCGACTAGGTCCACTCGGCACGGCGGCCACTGATTGGCCTACTGTACCTGCTCCGGGTGATTATGATGATGGAGAATTTGGTGGAATGAAGATTGGCAGGGGAAACCGAAGTACTCGGAGAAAACCCGCCCCAGCACCACTTTGTCCACCACAAATCCCACTTGACCAGACCCGGGATCGACCCCGGGCCGCCGCGGTGGGAAGCCAGCGACTAACCGCTTGAGTTATGGCGCGGCCTTGGTGCAGTGGTTACATAAAAAACGGGTACACGATAAATTTTGTGGTACTAATTGTGCCAAGCTGAAGAAGTGTACGTGAGAAATATCTAAGAGAAGATAATCAATAATGAGATATCCAAACGAACCTTCTGCTCTACCTTCCATTAGTGATTTGAATCAACCGCTATAGGCCCAGTAGATTCTCTCTTAGTCACTTCAGGTTATAGTCTTATGTAGTGACGTTTCGTCGCACGTCGAGCTTTCGCTTTGGCAACTTCACTGTGGCAAGAAGCCCCTGTTACAAGGGCTGCGTCCCTGACATTTCTACCCTTCTGTTTACATGGTTAGAGAAGGTTGCGGTTTTCATGTGTTTTTGCTGCTAAACGTTCAAGCCACTTACTTTGAAAATGGTAATATAGAGGGTGGAATGCCTGATTTTGAAATAAGTTGTGACGAAACACACGGAATAGAGATAATTTAACATTCCTCGTCTCAGGAAATAATTATGTAACCCAAGTTTGATTGTTTCTTGTTTAATTTTCCTAATATTGTAAGAACACTACGGGTATCGTCTGACACCTTTAACTTACTCAAAATTAATGTATATAAATTCGCATATTTTGCCAAACTAATATGTCAGGTGAAAATTTTAAACCGTAGCGAATATAAGATAATTTGGAAGCGTGTAACCAGAACCTGTAATTCTAAAGAGAGCGAAGTTAATGCAGACTTGCGCGTGTTTATGAAGCCCTGCGGATGAAACGCAGGTGATGGGACTACTTGCTTGTCTGCAGGTAGGACCTGTTATTCGTCTTGCCTCTCGCTAGTCAATATGAAATAGGGGTTGGGGCTCAGGTGTCCTCTTGGTGCGTGTAAGCTCCACCTGAGCCGAGGTTGGTCGCCATTGCTACTAACTCTTGAACACAACGATAAAGTCAAGTCAGGAGGAACCAGACATATGTGTCTCGTTATGAAGATTAATTTCTTATTTTGCTGCCCTATGCGTTTTACATTTCCGCGTACCAAGCACGAGTTTAGAGGAAAATATTGCGTTGTAATATAATTTATTATTAAGGATAACATGAATACCGTTGTGATCATACATTATATCAGTGAATAAATGATGATTCCCATAAAATTTACTCCGCATCTAACACTTCTGTGATGATCAAATCAATAAAGATGAGACGTTGGTAGAGGAACGAATGGTTGGGGAAATGTGAACAGCATAAAAGTTCTTGGTTTGACAATTTCAAGGGAAGATTTTACTAGGAGACAAAACATACATTTTAGAACGATATTAATATGTATATCGAAAAACGCTTGGAGTCAAAAACTGGCTACAGTTGACGTAGTAAGATTCAGTGGTGAGTGAACTTTAAGGATGGAAGTTGAATATTTGTATCTTATAACAATAGAGGCATCCTTAGTCAGCTGAACAACCGTCATCTGTTCAAGAAAAACTGCATGACTTAGACAGAAATTTCTTTGTCGTATGTTTATTTGTGATCATCTGAATATTAAATATTCACTGCTATGGTGATATTTGTATAAACATATCGTCCGCACAAGTTTGTAGGGCTCTTTTACTGTAGTTAAGTAATTCGTAACTCTTCTTCTTCGACTCTCATGGATTAGGTCTTCCATCGCGTTCCATTAAACGCAATAGCGAATCTTCTAGGCATTTACAGAACTCATTGAAGGTGAAAAGGTGAACAGGTGTCTATCCGTAGACGTCTTCTACCGGCCTTCAAAATATTAGGCCTGCATAATGTTACATATTCACTGGTAGGTATATTGTTGTAACCGTGACATATTCGTGTGTATTGTTGTTGTAGTGTGTTCGGGTATTATATTCATTATATACAAAAACAAACTCTGTGGTTTTAGTCTGCAAGGGAACTATACCGACCGAGCGATCGCCGCTTGTCGGCGAAGTTAATGTCAACTTAACGGTTAGAGGGTGTCACGTGGTCAGCACAACGAATCCCCACAGCCGTTAATTTCGGGTTTTAAGACTTGAGCAGCTATTTCCTCGAAATAGCTCCTCAGTTATCATCACGAGGCTGAGTGGATCCCGTTCCAGACCCACTAATTCTCAGAAAATCTTGTAGCGCCGGGAATCGAACCCGGACCTGTGGCTCTGTAACCAGGAACTCTGACCACTAGAAAACAGAAGGGGTCTAAGATGTAATATCATGTGTTATAATTACAGTAATATTTAAAGTGTTATAATTAATTGTATTTACTACTAGTGAATATTCAGTAAATCGATTCACCAATCCCAAACCCGTCTACAAGTCACTAACACACTTGGCTATTGATGCTTATGAAACAACAATGTCACTTTGTATTAACGTCAATTTGGCCCGCCGTTAAATTTTTCGTCTTTAAACAATTTTAATTAACGCGCGCACACACACAGAAACATGGACATCTAGCTATGCCTCCAGTTGGATTATCACACGCCATCCCGTTGTGTCCTCGCGGTCCGGGATCTACAGAGCGAGGCAGATGTGGTCTGCAGACTCATAATGTATTAATTACTTCTGGGCTTAATTTTAACGGTATTTCGGAATAGCAAACCGGTTTGGGAAATTGCCAATCGTACAAAGCTTGTGAGGCATATAGCTATATGTTTGCGAATGAGTAATGCCAGATGCTGTGGCTTACATTTCGGGAAACAATACATGTTCCAACAGAGGTTATTGTTTCATCGCTATTGCTACCATGAACCACTTTTAGCTCATCAGTCGAGCGTGTTCATCGTTATGACCGCCGGACGGTACGTCATCTGTGTTGTACCATTGTTGTACAAGGACAGCACATGGCAATGTTAGCAGTGGAAAACTATTCAACATGGAGCGCCAACATCTTCATTCATTGTTCTAAATGCCATCTAGTGTTTATTGAATCAATACATGTAGTTTTGTATATTAGAGAGATGTTGCGGTCGGATATCTATGAACAGTAACATTTAGTTTCAATTTAGTTCTGGTAGAAGTGAGCATTGAGTCAATTTGACCGCAGTTTCACACGTCACACGGCGTCCCGCTGTGATGCGGTCACACGCCGTGCAGAGCTGCTGGCGGGCCGCGCGCTCTGTTTTTCTTGCTTGTTCTCGACAAACACTGCTCAACAGTTGTGACAACATCAACATTATTATTAAAAACATTTCACCGTGGTTTCCAACCCATAGTTTGCGATCTCAAATCCAGCATTGTGAGGTAGGCTTCGCGTTTGACCTCCAGACATGCTATTAGGAACATAGATCAAAATTGATTTATTGTTACGTCCCACTGATTCTACACGTTCATCGGGCTTTTAAAATGCAATCGCGATAATAAAGAAAGGAAGTCAGACTTAGAAGAAGGATCAGAGGTAAGAAAGTCCAGACGGGCTCTGGGGTCCACGCAACCCCCTACGAAATTAGTACTGGGGGCTCTTTCCTAGGGGATAAAGCCGCCTGTGAGTGAAGCTGACCTCTCACCTCCAATTAATGCCGGGGCAAAGAAAATGTGGATCTATACATCCACTCCCTACACGCCTTCAATGGCGTAGTGCTTAATTAGTTAAGCACAGGGACAACTTTAACTTTTAGTAGGTAAGAAATCCGCGCGTAGAAAAGGGGAAGTTAGAGCAGAATTGATTAAAACAACTGCGAAAGGAAAAATGAAAAAATGAAGGGAAAATAGAACCCGTGAAGAAATGCTTTGATGAAAGAAGGGAATTAAAGATGTGAAGAGAGGAAATTGAAATAGAAATAAATTTTAGTAAATGCATCGAAGAGAAACTAACACAAAGCAAGAAATAAACATAAAATAAATGAAAAAATTAATTCGAGAGACAGAAAGAAGTAAAGAAAGTAGGAAGTGGGAAAAGAAAGCGGAAGAAAAACCGAAGGAAAAAAAAACAGTAAAGAATAACAAGGCAAAAAATTAAAGACGAAAGAAAAAAGAAAGAAATAATAACTGTCTTCTTGGTTGATTCCTTAGCTCGACAGCTTCGCACATCAAAAATATATTTCGGTTTCAACTTGAAGGTTATTCTGATTGCAGTTTATTATGAGTTCATTTGTGTCATTTTCGACAAATTGTGCTTGTAAAATAGGTCAGGTGCGTCTCAGGACGTCCGTCTAGATCCACAATAAACCGACCTTCGGATTTTCATCCCACTCAGCAGCTGAGAAGCAAAGTAAATTGCAATTGCAATTGAAGAGTGAAGGAGAAGACAAGGGAACTCACAATTGATTATTATGTCGGTGCGGAAGAGGGGCGGAACTGTTTATCAACATGCGTCAGTCTGTCACTGGGCCCTATGCGCTCTCTGAGTAATGTACACGAAATAAACGCATACACTGGACTTCACGTCCTCACATCTATTCAACTTTTATCTGCATGTTTGATCTCAGAAAGTACAAGATTTCTGCCAAACTTGGTTCTTGAGTTATACTTCAAGTTTTCTTTGGCGAATTTAATTTTATTTCTATCTGTTCAGTATGACGTCTGCTTTATATGGAACACAAACTGTGTTTTTATGTTTTTTTCAAAAAATGGCTCATCACAAAACAGTTGTATATGACGTAAGTTGCACACAACTTTCATCTGGCAGATTTGTTTTTGCATGAATGTGTAATGAAATATAAAAAGTGGTAATGCAACTAGCTTTAGAGCAGTAAATTTTTATCTGCAAAATAAATACAGAAACCAGTGAAATAGAGAAGCGCATTGTAAATTTTGTTTACTACATGGAATACAGTTGTCCGCCTACATTGTCAGAGGGGTCACAAATTTATGCTTTCTGTAGTCATATATATTTTCGTAGATTTTTTTTTTTATTTCTGTAGTACAAAATATTCGTCTTACACGAGCATTCCTTTTTTCGTATTATCTGTGAGGTGTAGTTTATTTCGTTGTGGAATTCGATTCTTCTCAGTAGCAGCAATACTGAAATGCTGTCTCGCAGTTCTCAATGACGCGCGATATGAAGATTTGTTACCCAGAGCGTGGTGTTTGATATTGCGTAAACATATACTTGCAGGTAGTCTGATCCTCCAACTAGACACCCACTTCTCCTGATACAGGAATCCGAGCTATGTAGCTCCGAAGAAATAGGAAAATATTGCCACGAGTTTATGGCTCCGTGACTAATAACATGGTTTTGGATTGCATTTATTAATACCGTCTTGTACTATCTCGCTTAATCACAGTCAGTTACAGCAGCTCACACTCAATGACTGCCTGAGATCCGCTCTTATCTCCTTCTCCTTCTCTTCAATCTCCGACTACTCTCTGATCAAGGTCAAATTGCGCCTGACGGTCAGGCGGTCAGCCAGTATTTTTTTTATTGCTAGTGGGGTGGGACTAAGTCCCTGGTACTGCGGCCCCTTCTGGTCTATTGTACCAGCCCCAAGATGATAGGTGAGGGTGATTGTGGAGCAATTGGTGGAATGAAGATTGGCAGGGGAAACCGAAGTACTCGGAGAAAACCTGCCTCAGCTTCACTTTGTCCACCACAAACCCCACTTGACCAGACCCGTGATCAAATCCGGGCCTCCGCGGTGGGAAGCCAGCGACTAACCGCTTGAGCTATCGTGTGGCCCAGTCAGTCAGTAAGTCTTGGTGTAGAGATCCGTCTGGGGCTCATGACCAGATATTAATTATTACCGTTTGACAGTTAGGGTCTTGTTTCTGTGGGACGTCCCCTCTGACGAGAGGACAGGTCTGTCTTTGTATATGCTGGTGGCCCCTGCCAGCGCAGTCTTTCTCGAGTCCGAGTCCCTTTGGACTCGCGACCATATTTTACTGTCTCAGATTTGAGAGTTCCCTTTTCTTCGCCTCCTATAACTCGCTCGGTCACGGTGGAGGTATTCGACGCCGCCTCCACACGGGTTACCGGCTCAACAAGTCAAGTCATAGTCAAAGTCTACTCTGCTCTCTGATTTATAACTGGACTACTTATACAGTCTCCAGGTGGACCCATAGAAAACACATCCGTTGCCTAGCAATTGATATATGCGAACCACATAGAAACATCTCTTCCTTTATTATTTTATTTACAGGGCGTTGTATACCAACGGAAGTTATCGGATTGTTGCATGCGTATTCGTTGTAGTGTATTGTTGTAGGTTTTAACCGGTAACAGGCTGTTTACCATGAATCTGTCTCCGCGAGAACGTGTTAATGCCGTTGCCTAGCAGTGGGTCGTTACGTCACAATATAGAGTCACAAGCAGAGTAATGATGGAGTAAGTTAACTAAGCCCTGTATTCAGGTGGTTCATTAATCCCATATTGAACACTAAGCATACACTGGATAACCATAATGAATTAGTTGTCTCTTTTTAATGCCTTTAGATAAACATTGGAATCACTCCCTTTACATCATGTACAAATCAGCATATATAAATAATCATTCTAGCTAATTCAGCGTCATAAGTAACGCAAGAAAATAATTCTGAATAACTGATAAATTATCCCTTAATAGTGACGTTTGATTCTTTTCCACTGTAACAAAAATTTGGCTCTTATCTCCACACGGGTTGCAAAATCGAAGTGCTTTGCGATAGCATTTCGCTTTCTGGCTGTTCCGCACAGTTCCGCACAGTGCCAGGTCCTACGGGAAGAGGGTTAAGCAGCGAAATGGTTAATGTTATATGGTCCATGGCTATTTGTGATTCCGCTTCAGAGAATGGTACTTAACTCCTCCCCTGAATCATGTTTCACACATGCCTGAGCACGCAATTTCTCTCAAAACACTCTCATTCATGACCTTTTCCCTATATACTTTACGGACTTGGACATAAGTATAGTGACGTATACTTACACTGTACTCATTTTCACATTCATATGCACTGTGTATTCTTATGGAAACATCTCTGTCTCTCTATTTCCATTGATTCATCTTGAAGCTAGGATATAACAGGCATCCTACTATTGCTCCAGACCTATATGAACATTGCGAAACACGACATGTTTCTCCTGCAGTGTCTTCAGGTTTACCTCAGACTGTGTAATATTTAAAATTCCCTCTCTTTCGCTTATCTGAAAGACATCAGCAAAGTATTGGAAATCTCTTTAAGGCTGGTGAATAATGTCTGGCTATTTTTGCAATTACGCTTGAGAGAGGGAAGGTCCTAAGTAGCAGTTGTGGTAACCTGGCCCAATTTGTATTTTACTGTACACTGAGTAAGAAATAACCACTGAAAATAAATTCTACGTAAATATACCGTATTTCGGCAATTCGTTTTTAACTGAGCCCTAAAAATATTCTCTAACGAGAGTCAATATTAAATATAATAGGTCTCGTATTTTATGGCATGTAGTATATAATGTCTGTTTTGCGTGTTGAGTTAATTTATTGACCATGAATATTTACATAAGGCCTAAGACTCTCAAGTAACTCCTCGTATCTCAAGTTTCCTTTTCATCTCTCCTAAAAGAGAGGCAACCCTTAACTGAAATAGAATTCATGGAACGTAATTTGTGTTATAAGCTTAGTTATTCCTTATTATCGGCTTCATTAATATGAGAGTAATTAATCACACATTTTAGCCTGGCAATAATATAAGAGTGAAATTTTTCCCCCTTGGCACTACAGCCCCAGTGGGCCTAGGCCTACCTCCATGAACTTCTCCGTTCACTTCGGTTTTTCTAGATCTTAGACATACGGTAGGACTCCTTGGGCGGGTGATCAGCTATAAAAGTGCATACCATAGAGCAATTCAGGTTTCAAAATGAATATTAAAACGAAAGTCATTATTTTATTCGCCATTAAATGTCAATTCGTATGACTTACTGGATAAACTACTGATTCTGTATACAATTTCATATTCTTTTAAGTGCAAATTCCTTGATTCTATTTGGAAACAAATTTATCTGTAGGTATAGACCAAGGAAATGTTCCTGATTTTCTTGGATTCTAAATGGTTCTGACTATGGGGTATAGCGCTCAGAATTACTGAATTTTTGGACTTTATACATCGTCCAGTATTCTAAACACTAGAGAACACAACGTTTTGGAAACTGGATATGTTTTCGTCCTCAGGTGAGGGGAGAAAGACAGTCTCTGTTGGGTCTTTTAGAAAGAACTAACCTCACTCACTGGACAATCCATGTCAATATAACTACAGCTATGTCGAAAAGAGATAATAAGAATACATGACAAAAGAACTGTGATAAAGCGTGCACAGACCTGACACTAAGATAGAAGAGGAGGTGAGAATTTTATGCAACAAACCTAGCCAACAAATAGATTCCATGAAAAAAAAATGCATAGGATTAAATGAAGAATTTATGATTTCATTTTGTGTGTAACGCTAGGGCCATCTGTGAGGTAAAGACTGAACTCTCGGAACTAAAATCTTGTAGAAACCCATCAAGAATCTGTAACATCAAAGTGATCTTCTCTGTGAGTTGGTAACCTCATTGCTAATTAGGGGAATCCAGGTGGGAGAAATATACAAACTGGATTGGCTGAGCGGATTGGTTAAGTGTGCCATACGGGCTGATTCCTTTATTTCTTATACCTGCTGTTACTATGAATTTCCGAAATGATGTGTACTCTAATTTTTAGAATACCAGACGATGGACGAAGTCCAAAAACACAGTAAATCTTGATTTTTATTTGAAGTTTTAACCGAATCCTTGTGAGGGTCTCGTTGAATGTCGATCATGCAGGTTAGCCCAGTTCTAAAGTCTTTTCAGAGGATTTTGAAATTAACGTGTTGGAATGTAGCCCGTGGATTTCCTCAGTTTCGTGTGATTTCGCTCTAGATTATCTGTCCGAATGCCAGCAGATAGCCCTGTTATTGGCCTCCATCTGTCCTTGCCGAATTTAACATTGGCAGGCCTAATCATCCCCGCATATCATCTGTTGGTGTGTAGCTTCCCACGCATATAATCAGGCCGGATTTTATTCTTCTGTATAGTCTAATAGTCTCCTAAAATTTATTTCCGTACGTCAGTTTTATACTCCGATGTATGTGTGTGTGTAAGATAAAAACAGCTGTCACAACAAAGTATAAGACAGGCTGTTTAATTTGTGTTTGATTTGACTTCCACGGCCGGGTTTGTTTCCCTTTTCTTACGTCAGTATTCTCACACGTCGATGATTTCCTTTAGGTTGTACCTCCTGATAAGTTCTCCCTTCACCGGATATCGAAGTCAATTAAATATATTATCATTCTACTTTGTATCCGGAAGGTTCGTGGTTCAAAAACCGGTCGGAATATTAGTTCCTACGATGGAGTGTGCTAGTATATTTACACAAGACTTCCAAGCAAATTCTGGGATGAATAACATATGCCACCACCAATTTGTTACTGATTTCGTAACATTTCCCATTTTACAATATTATATTTAAGCATCCTGTTGCACTCCATACGATAAATGATATAATGATACAAATTCCGTCCCAAGTGCAAACAATATATTATGTGTCCTTGATCTTGCTCCTCTACACTACATGTTTCGGCCTCAGACGGCCATCATCAGGTGTATAACACTCACGTTGCTGTCACACTGCACCCAGTCCAAAATTTAACATTTAAAACATTTTCCTTGGTATTATCAACATCTGCTTCGTTGATATCTGTCTGGATGTAGATTGTTTTACACACGTTAATTTTGACGTTCCTGTAGTAGCACTATAAAATCTTTAGTTCTAATTTTAAAATCATTTAAAATTTTTCTCTAAATTTTAAATTTAAAATTGTTAGGGTTACTCGCCCTATGTCTAAAGTGCTGCAGCGGCTAGTTCTTGTTTCCACACTATATAGGTGTTATAGTTTTGAGTATATCTCCCATTTTCACACTAAGTAATGCCCAAACTCTGTCATCACATTTTGTCAATTACAGACATTTGTTTCGCATACTGGGAGGTTAAAGGCGCTGTTACTTAATCCAAAAACTAATCAGCTTTCGCTTTCCGTCTTCTCCGTGCAATTGGATGCTTCGTCACGTTTAATCCATACAAATCAAATCTTTCCAGTTTAATATTCAAGCACCTAGTGTAGGTCGTATAAGATGAAATTGTTCATCTCGACCATATTCAGAGGTTGTTACAGTATTTCTACCACTTCTTAAATGTACACCATTTGCTTAATATTGCAACTTCGATGTCTACAGTTTCGTCTCTATAATGCGCACATTCTTTGACACTGAATATCTAACTCCTCTCAACCTTGTCCTCTATCCAGCTCTTTGGCGATTTATATTTCAAATTTATTAGTCTCTTAAAACCCGAAGACTGATTGCTGCTTCTACTGCTAAGTCACTTACAGCACTGTTAATATTGTTCAGCTTCTTGAGAATGTGTGACAATGATTTGTAAATGGAATCACAGTCCTATTTAAATTTGGGGCGCAGATAATGGCTAAGTCTATCGTTTGTACTATCGAATGGTATTCGCACGCCTTTGAGCAGGACACTACAAACTGTTATTGAAAAAATACATTATTCTATAGACTACGAATATCTGTCGATCGAAACATTACAACAGAAATCGGAATTACTTTTCGGAGGTATACTAGATGCTAGGAAAAATTTTCCGTCATTTTCCATTACAGCTCCTCAGTCACGTAAAGCATAAATGTGTTGTTCGTTAGATTTATACCAAACTAAGAACATACTAAGTGAATTATATCAATATGTTTATATATTTTGTGGCATTCTTTTTACTGAGATGAATTGTGGGGACCAGAGCTAGAAGGAAATTTCTCTGGATCATGTTTAGTTGCTGGATGACACATTAATTTGTTTGAATCTGCTATGTTTGCCTGCAGTTTTATTAAAACATAGTTTGTGTTTAATGATATACTAATTTTGAGGAATTCTCGTATTCTGCGTGTTCCGTCGGCCAAAAAATTTCCCCTCTTTTTTTCACATATTACCTAAGAGGTTTATATATCTGGGGAATGGTATAGAATTTAGTGATGGGAATGTCAAGAAATAAAATTGAGCTTTGATTGTGAAAAAGGTGAAAAATATCCATGTAGACACAAGCCGGTAGCGAATCGAAGCGGCAACCCTGTAGGCGTAAAGGGTATAAAAGCTACACACTAAGAGCTACAGCCCCCATGCAAACAAATGAGTAATATTTTTTAAATAAAACTTATGATTAATTTATTTCATTTACATTTAACTCCAGGAAATAAAAAATATTATTATTTTATATTTATTGCCTAGGGTTAAGAGTGATATTCATTGAAAACTCTTCAATATATGAAGTCTACATTTACGGAAAATTCAACCTAATTATTTCCATTTACACAGCAGGTACAAATTTATAAACTGTATAACAAATGGAATCAGATCTCGCAAGTTATGTGTCTTGTGTCAAATGTCCATTCGGTTTATATATTTTTCGTGAAATTTATATTCCGTGGTTGAAGTACATGAAAATTAGCGAAGTTGTACCCGTCGTTATGAAATCGTTACTTCCAATAGTACTCAATGGAATTTGTTAACACATTTTTAATGACCGTTTACCTTTATGGGAAAGAAGACAAACATTGCATTCGAGGCCGTGATATATATGTAAAAGTTAAAGGTGTCCCTGCGCTTACCTAATTGAGCACCGCGCCATGAAGGCGTATGGGAAAATGGATGTGTAGATCCATATTTTCTTGACTTCGGCACTAGTTGGAGATAAGTGGCCACATTCCCTGGCCGCTTCACCCTCGGAAAAAGTGTTCCCGGTACACATTGGATTGGAGAGTAGGTCGCCTCCATAGCTAGTATGGACGATGTGGAGAAGAGAAAATTTTTGACCTTACCGGGACTCTAACTCCGAACCCTCGGCCGTCCAGCCTGTAGTAATATATATGTAAAAAAACTATAATATTAATGTAACAGAATGCTTATATTATACATATTTTTATAGTAGTCCTCATAATTTTTAAGAATTGCAATTGAAACTGAATTTTGAATTGTCACGTTAGCAACAATCTTAGGATTGATCTACCGGTACTAGTTTCTTGGCACTAACACAGATGTTTCTACTTGACACTGCGTCGAGAGCGGCCCTGTTGTCCACCTGGCCATCCCTCCTAGGATACCGGGAGCTTGAATATGCCCTTTCTCCTACATACAGTGCCGACGTTGTGGATGTATTCATGTAGTATACCTCCACTTTAGAATCCTTCTTCATGAGGTGATACTTAAGTAAGACAGAAAAAAATACATTTTATTCCTTTATGGAATTTTGGGTCGTTTTTACATTATTTAGCGGTCTGTATTCAGTTGGTCCCGGCTTCCTCCTCGCGAATCCACAAGTAATCACGTGCGATTATGCAGTAGGTCGAGTTAACATGCGACAGCCTCCCACTGGCTGGGAACTTGTGGTCGAGTTTCCAGATTAATATGATTTATGATGTAACCTTGTGTTTGCGTGGCGAATGCCAGATATTCTGCATAGTTATGTTACGTACAGCTGTACCTTGAATTTAGAGGAATTCTATCATAGTTTGGATTGTTACATTGTGAGTTCACAAACCCGCTAATTTCGTTATGCAATAGAAATTAATTGAATCTCTAGTAATGTTGCTTTGGACTGAGTTTACTGCGAGAGAAAAAGCACGTAAAGTGGGAACATTCAGTGCAGCTTAGCGTAAACTGGACTTTGTTTCATTCGCTGCTGTGTCTGGAGCGTTACAATGACCAAACGGATTTGTGTAGTGGTGACACTCTGTACTCTTACTTTAGTCGAGAGATGCTCTATTGAAATATCAATACGGACAACTGCTGTCTTGTCTGAGGTTTCTTGATGATTTTCTCAATTCCTCTAAGTATATGCCGCGACTTAACTTCGAGTAGGTCACGAAAGCTTCTACAGAAAACTCTACCAATGCTGTCTACTCTACGTAGTCGATACTGACAGCGTCATAAATAGCACATAGAGAAAACACACTGACACTACATATCCGCAAACGTAATGTCATTAATATACTGTGGCGTATTTGCTCAAAGGAAGAACTGTGGAAGCAGAGAAACAGCCGTTGCTAGGTAATGCCCGCACGCAACAACAGAGGAAGTGTCGAGATAAGTGACGCGTACAGCCCATTGCTGTAGAGCGATTGGGTAAGCACGTACTCGGTGACGTCGAACAACAGAAGAGAAGTTACAAGCGTGGTCTCTTTGGGTCCGCTCCAAGTCTATATGACTGGATCGATCGAGTTCAGTTCACATAGGCAATGCATACCGTGTGGAGGCGGTTTCGAATATCTACACCGTAGCCCTGAGTAGCAGGAGGCGACGAAAAGGGAACCCAATGCCTGGCGGTGTAACTTGGCCAATCTGTTCCTGGGGAATATAAATATGGGAACCTGGCCCTCCATGTTGGAGAAACACAAATCTGAGGCAGTAAAATGTAGTCTTGAGTCCAGCGGGACTCCAACCTTAAAATGGTTGAGCTGGTGACGACTAACAGCAATTGTAAACGATAGAACCCAACCGCTCATCAGAGAGGATGTTACATAAGCACTATAACCACAAGTGTTCAGTTGAAAAAAATTCTGGACGTGAGTCTCAAGGGATCTGTTGCCAAGACGAACTGATTGGCTGTAAACCGCCAGTCGTAAAGTAACTGTGACCCTGACTTTGACTCAGTTCAGAGAATGAGTGCAGTGAAGTTGAGGGTTTTGCTGTGGAGTGTTAACCAACGGGCAACGGAAGCTGAAGAATCTCTGTTGCTAAAATTCGTTACCAGGAAAAGTCTAGTGAAAACATTGCAGATGAATTTCCAATGTTGAGAACTGTTACCAAGTAAAGACTAGTTGAAGCAAACTAAGAAGACTTAGTGTCGAGTGATTTGTAGTATGCATAACAGCAAAAGTGTTATATTTATTTGTAGTTGCGACCTGTAAGTGGTACGTGTATATTCACTAATCCAAACCCCGTCTATAATCACCAATATACGTGATAGTATATTGGACTTCCATGTAGGATAGTACTGTAAGACGAAGATAAGTAATATTTTAGCAAAACCATAATAAATATATATATATTACTTAGTAAGTTATTTAGCGACGATGTTTCATGTAAATATGTTGTATAGGCCTCCGTAGAATAGATTTGGGGTAATGTGGGTGACGATGAATAGATCAGAATTAGGAGGAAGGCAGTTCTAACTAATTTTTAAGTAAATTTTCCCATATTCGCCTGCTTATAATAACAAAATTATAAATAATTTCAGGGCAAGAGGAGATTCGAACCGGATACCTCCCGAATACATTTCTAGATTTTCATCAGTTCACCTACTTGCAAAGTTCTAAGCACGTATTGCAGCTCAGTATCTCGCTATAAGCTGGCGTTTGAGAAAAGCTCATACAGAACAGACATTTTATACTTTCTCGTACACATAGCACGAGAAAGTATTGTGGTGGCGGAAAAAATCTTCACGAGATTTCTGTGGATTTATATGTTTTCAATCCTCCCCGAATCAAAACTTTTTTTAGAATGTTTTCTGTATATTTATCTGTCTACTTGTCTTTCCTGTGTATGCATGTCTGGATGTGCGCCGCGTAAGCGCTGAACGTTTACAGGGATTTCATTCCTGTTCGGTATTTGAGAGCACAGTATATCCAATACAGACCAGGATCTAGCAAATATGGACATGCTAGGTGCAAAAAATATGGGGCCTTCAAATAAGCCTAGGAAACAAAAAGGCAATTTTCTCAGAATCATATCCAAAGATTTTGACTCAGTTTCAGTGATCTATGGAGATCAGCTCAGTAAACAATAAAGATGGTATCTTCGTGAAAATAACTGCACGTACACAAGAGGCTCAACTCCAGATGCAAATTTTATCAAATCTGGCTTTACTGCATATGTATTTTATTATTGTAAGATATTCTGTAACTTACAGCAGTCTACTGACCGAAAATCATATCGTTTCGAAGGTAACTTAGTCACGGCCAATAAGATGAGAGTTCTCTTTGGGAGGGGCGTGGAAGTTTTGTATCTCTTCATCTAACAAAAGTCTCTGAACTATCTGGTTATTTATTGAAATTGCTATATTCGAGAAATGGGCTGACCTCCTAAAACATAGTCGTAGCTCTATGTAAACTTATAGTTTGCTTTAAAATTACAAAATATGAAATTTTCTCGCGTACAGCATCCATGTGCTTTTGTGGTTCTCATAATCTCTCTGACTAATGATTATTTCTTTGTAATCGAGACGCATGGTGATTCTTGTGGCGTCATCATCTGCAGTGGTTGAACGTGTAATCCCATTTCCTGCTCTTCTTGATCTTCCTAGGTCACGTCTTTCTATTGGTTGATTTTGTTAGTTGCTGGGGAGCTCCTTCTGATGGAATCCTCTGTAAGTGTTCCAGCCACATTTCTTCCGATGCTGTATTTGTCTTTCCAACTTAATATATAATCAGCTGCTTTCCTCAACAACCGCTTCTCTGCTGCCACTAATCATCTTTCATCTGTCTAGGAGTACATGTTTCACTTCAATATTGTCGCGTATCGGGCGTATATCGCGACGAATAAATTCACGATGTATTTGATGTAGCGAATTTTATTTCAAATCCGCTCTCACAATCACCCAAATTACAGATTTACGATTACTGCTATCTGCAGTATCACAGTTAGTACACTGAAAAATGCCACAATACAACTGACTAGTTGCTGGCTAACTCGGCGGTAGCTCCAGGACTCACTGACTGACTCAGTACAACTGACTCGCAGCCACTCTGCAGCTCACTTATATAGCTGCAGTGTTTGCTTGTTGCGTAATGAGTGCCACGTCATCCTGTTACGTCACCGCTGTTGACTCGCCTTGCATAGTTACCAGGTTGCGGGACTCGGCTATCTTCGGCTCCGCTCGGCTCTCTTCGGCTCCGCTCGTGACGTCACCGCGCATAGCTGCCAGGATGCGGGGTGATTACTCGCCTATTACGCGAGCGTTACGTTACCACTGAGGGGTGGGAGGGGAGCGCTGACTCACCCACCGCGTCACTGCTGGTGTGGGGGGGGCTCGGCTTTGCGCAACATGTCACAATATATTGGACATTGCTGTGTCATGGTTTTATGGAGATTTAACTCGTATTTTTCCTCGTTTTGTGTCCCAATTTTTTTTTGCTGTTACATAAATAAATTAGAAATTTTTAAAGTTTTTTTATATTTTCTTTATCATTCAATACTGATATTTCGCTTTCACAGTATTTAAAACCGAATCTTGTTCTGTTCTTTCTTCATCTATTCTTATTTGGATCTCACTTCGTATTTCCCTTTAAATACCATATTTTTTATTTTTTAGCGGAAATTTAAAATTCTATGTCTTCTATGTATGCAATACGATATTTATTGCAGATTAATTTCACCCTTAAAATGGGTAAGAGAGATATGCTTATTTTTCAGTGTATGAAATGACAAAGGAAAATTTCGTCTTGGGCGATATATTGTAACACATTTTCTTTTGTACATATATTTCTTTACACGAAGACACTTATTAGAAGAAGAGCATAAAGGGCGACTGCGATTAGGTGAGAAAATAAAGAATTATTCAGTATTTGAGCTTATATATTCAGCCGGGAGGACATAAAAATAGAGAATTGCGGCCGAGCGGAATTGTGGTTACAAATTCTAGTAGGTTACGATCTTCTACACAAATCTTAGTTACAGGAGTATGATTTTATGATCCGAGACCGAAGTTTAAATTATTAACATTGTAACTGGTTTATGAATCTCTGCACTGATTCATAATTTTTCATAATTGATTTTCCGAAACATTTCCTCCCATTTGAAATTAAATCACTGGTAGGCTACTGTCCGGAAATGTAACTTTGAGTGACTAATGTCATTTTCCGATTGTGACATTTTTATGTTAACTGGAAGCTTCGGAAGACTGTGGAGCGAAACAAATTTCACACAACTTACAAGAGCACAGCCTATATTTTTCCCCTTTTCATACCACCTAGATTGAAACATGAACTGAAGCTTAAACTTTCCGTATTAATCAAATATAGCGATGTTGATTGATTGGTTGGCTGATCTGCTGATTGACGTGTTTATTGGACTCATCTGGAAACGTAGCCGCACTGGTATACCAATAGGCTTATTACATATAGCTGTTTGCAAGTCTGATTCCTCTTTGCACGTAAGTTCATCCAGTTACGTTCCAGATCGGAGGTGGGGGTGGGGGTGGGGGCAAATTGACTTGCGAAATATATTCTTCATTTTTTCTTTAATAGTGTAGAATATATGGGCCATTTCACTTCGACAGTTTTTCCTCTTCTTGTAAATAATTCCATGGGGCCGAGCACTCTTTGGCTCGTCCAGTTAGTCAAGAAACTGCCTGCCTTTGTGGAACCCGAAAGTTTGTATCGGCGTTCGCAAGAGCCCGCCACTAGTTCAGACCTAAGCAGAAGAACTCAGTCCCTATCCTCACATCCTATTTCGTTTAAGACCTATTTCAGTATTATCTTTCCACTTACGCCTTCCTTTCCGAAACATATTTTTATATGTCCTTTACCATGCATGCTGCATGCCTCAATCTTATCCTCGACTGGATCTTGCTAATAATATTTAATGTAAATTAAAATTTATAAAGTTCCTCATGATACAATTATTCATAGCGTTCTGTTATTTCCTAACTCTGATTCCCTTATTCAGTTACTATAGTCCTTACTCACTTGCCTAATGGTTAAAATTGGCTCCACACCCATACGGATATCTTCCTAGAAGTTGCTCTCGTTTGTCCCTGTTCTTTTTCCATTACCATAAGAACTGAGGTCATCGAAGCAAGGGTTTACAATAAACACAGATGTTTCTTATTGATGTACGTTCGTAATTAAATTTGAAATTATAAGCACCAAATAATGATATATTATAAGCTGACATTCAAAATCACCATCAAATTACTTATGCGTCAGTTTTCTATTTTACTAATTTATAAACTACTGTCTTCATTTGTTGGAGCAAAACGACTTTCTGAACTACTAAATATATGGCAGAAAATAAACACGAACCAAGAAAATATTCTAACCAGTGTTGGAACACTTGCGTTCGTTTCCTTCACATTATCTTTAGGCTTAGTTCCAGTCTGTCCATTATCTTGAAATGAAGCTGCCTTATGTTGTGAAATGTAGCTGAGTCTGTCTGTGAGAGAGCTCATGAAAATGTATGTTTCAGGTGACTGTGGCATTTGAAATATTTGTTTCATATTCAGGTTTGCACTGGCAGAAGTACTGATGTGACGAATATATATAAAGAAATACACAAGACTCATATGAAAGCAATAATACGGTCCATTTTCAGAATTCGTTATTAATAAAAATTTTGTCCTCTTAATTTGCTCTCGAGAGATAATGTTGTCAATTGACAGTTGACAACTCTTTTGTCCTAGTGCACATTTCATACAGAAAAATTAGAATAAGTTGTTGCTTCGAAGTAGCCGCTGTCGTTACCGTTCTATGAAAAGCAATTACTTAGTGTCCTCGAAGAAATTAAGGATGTATAGTAGTAATATTCAGAGAGGGATTTAAGGAATCATGTCCATTAATACATCTGGAACTGCATGAAAGGCTTAATTTATCCGATAAAATATAATTTGAAGATTAAAACATGACGATTAACTAACCAGCGTCAAAATTAAGCACTGTTGCTAATTTCTGTTCATCTGTAACATTTCTAAGTTTTCCTCAGAGCGGCCTCCGTAGTCTAGGGGTAACGTTCCCACCTCATGACTCAAGGTACGCGGGTTCAAACCCGGCGGAGGTCGTGGAATTTTTAAGGGCGAAAAATTCAGGGAACAAGTCCTCCGGGAAGGGGAAGCATCTAGATACCGCTGAGCCAGTAGAGGCCGAACTCGCTGGCTGAGTCGGGACTGATGGCACGCACCAATACCGGTAGGGTATAGAGACTGGTAGAATATCACAGGGGGACGTACAATAGACCACTGGTCGCGGTGCATGGGGAAACCCACCCCCTCCAATAATAATAATAATAATAATAACAATAAGTTTTCCTCATCTGATCTCTTAAAACACACAAAGATATGTAAATTACTCACCTATTAAGTGATATTATAACATCATGCATTGAGAGCAAAATTGATGTATTTCGGTGTATACTGACCACAACGATAATATTAATATTGCTACCTCATAATACTGTATAACTGTTGATACTCATTTAAATCTGAATTACTGATACACTTCGCTTATAAAAAATTTAATGGCAGTATATATTACCTGTACTGCCTCTGTGGTCTAGTGGTCAGAGTTCCTGCCTACAGATCCAGAGGTCCGGGTTCGATTCCCGGCGCTACCAGATTTTCTGAAAAGTAGTGGGTCTGGAACGGGGGCCGCTCAGCCTCGTGAAGGTAACTGAGCAGCCATTTCAAGGAAATAGACGTTGCGGTCTAGAAAACCGAAATTAACGTCCGTGTGGTTTCGTTGCGCTGACCATCTGACATCCTCTATCCGCTAAAGTTGACATTAACTTCGCCAACAAGCGGCGGTCGCTCAGTCGGTATAGTTCGCTTAAGGACTAAATTCACAGAGCTTTAATGTGTGACCTGTGCTGAAAAGTGAAAGTTCGATACCAGAGAGTTCATGAATTTGGAAGTATTTTGTGTTATAAACACTAGGTCTATGTGTTGTGAGTGTAATGAAACTTCCTTCCTACCAATATCTAACGGCTGGTTCCATTGAGAGTTCTAGAATACGTAATCGGGGAGATGTGATTTTATTTACTGAGAAAACCGGGTGAGAGTACTGAATGCATTCTGGACTATATCTCTACGTTTCTGACGTCTATCACTTTGTTCTTTGTCCTTTGAGTGCCTAGCTGGAATTTTTAATTAACTCTACGTCTTTTATTTTCGAAATGTAATGAGCTAATAAGCCATCAGTGACGGGAACACGGAAGAGAAACACGGCGTCACGTATTCAATATTCCTCTTCTACACAGAGGTGTAATTTCTTTTCCTCAGTAAGAATTGCGCTCTCATGATTAAAACACTTGACTGCAGGCTAATATAAGAACAGTTGTATAAATTAGAACGAACATGGTAACAACCTGGACGTGAGACTGCGAGAGATCCACACGAATTTGCAAGATTGCAAGTGGTCGCAGCAAAATACGCTATATGAAACGCGAGTATTTACATTTCCACTGAAGCACATACTCCGCTTGTCTTTGCAAATTTAGGGTATAAGAGCGTGTGCAATCTGATGGCTGATTTCAGCACAGTATCACACCTAGTTTATTTAAGGGAAAATTCCGTTAAAATTTAAACAGTATTTTGCNTAACACCACATATACACGGTGCCATATCCCAGAAGACTGCTTTCTTCGAAAGTGTAGGGAATTCCTATTTTCATTTCTACCATGACTGGGATTTACAACATACCCTCATACGAAACTGGTTAAACATACTACATACCCTGTCTGAAGTATTTACCATGAAGTATGATTGCAGTAAGACGAGTGGAATATTTTTGAGCGGTTATATGGTATTATGCTTTAGTTACCTTGAATTCCAGCTTCAGTTTTCTTTTTTAATCAGCTTGAATGGAGATACTAATTCGACTTTTGTTCCTTTCTTTGTGTTGTTACTGTGTTTTTGCTACTCCATTACTTTTCAAATAAAAGTACTCTTCCAAGTGTATTTTGCCAACATACTGTGGTCTTCTACTTCAGTAGTCAATGTAGCTACTACAATAATTTACGGAAGCATGTGTTTTCATCAACTAGAGCTTACGACATGAAAGTAACTTTCTCTTCGCATTTTATTATGAGGTCAAATTGGTTGGATTTTATTAAAAATATTATTCTTTTGGAGATATTTCTGAAAAGAGAAAGAAACGGTGAGTTCGCCCTGCACATTTTTTGAGGGCAAATTAATCTCTATATCCAAGTTAAAAATAAATTTCTGTTTAGAAACTATAGCAATCTAAAATAATACTGTGGTTCTGACGGGAGATATATTGCGTTATCTGCAAATCGTAAAGATGCTTCTGGAATTTAGTAATTTACCGGTCAGGGACTAATGATTCTGTGTCATACATTTTCCAATATTGAGTTCAACTTTTGGGAAAAATACGGTATAATTTTATAATATTGCTTTATACCGTGTATTCTGATAGTTATCAATATTTACAAGCAACCTACAGGCTCCATTTTCAGGGTAGAATTGAAGTAAAAATGGGGCAGTAGATTAATCTGAAACTTTGATAACCAACTACCAGAAAAACCGTGCCATAACCCGCAAGATCACAATACAAATATTCATCGATCTGAAAACATCAGATCTCACACGATGTAGTTATTTTTATTATCAGTATTGAAATTTCCTTCTTGCTAAGCAGTCTGTTGTATTGAGATTTTCTTCGTGCCAGAAATTTACTAGTGCACACAAATGAACTTTTCGTTTAATGCAAGAGAACCACGTGTTTTCGTAGAAATCTTAAGAAAATGTTTGGTTATACAAACTTTTAATTACTTATATAATCGCGTGAATTTTGGATTCTATATTTATCAGACACATACACTATAAATATTTTGGCGAACATTTTCTTAACATAATCTTCGATGTACATGTGGACAAAGTACCAAATTACCGAGAAATTTTAAAGATTGATCTAAGAATTGGAACCCATTGGATTCGCCATTAGGGCTGTTCTTTTATTTATGATTCATTTGACGACACTATAAGTAGATCATTATATATATATTCGTGGCGATGAGTAGTGCCATGTTCATTAAATGCTGAATGGGATGAATGTGGAACACAGTGACCGTGGCTAGATTTAAGGAACTGTCCCGGCATTTTTCTGGAGATATTTATGAAAACAAATATCTCAGTGATGATAAACTGTGCGTAGGATAAAATTCTAACCTCGCACCTTCTCAGTAGTAGCCTCATATATCCATATCGATATAGTTTTCAGTTTGCTTTCAGATGAATTCATCACTCACCCGGTTTAGTCTTATAATAGTTACATGTTTACCTTCCGAAATAATTTCCTCTCTAGAATGTTTGAAACCATTGAATTAAGTTGTCAACTGTTTTAAGCTGAAGCTAACATGAACTTTATTTTATAAATTTCTTCCAGTATAATATGTCAATTTATGTTAAAAATATTTAAGAAAATATATTTTTAGAGAATAAATCAAAGCTATAAATATGCTCTGAAGTAAATGCCGAGTTATTGAATATTTATGTAGATTTGTGCATATGCGATATCGCTGGGCTTTGAAGGAATGTATTGTAACTGTTAATGATTTGAAACGTGGAATCGTATTTTTGGACGAAATCACCAGTATTACGGAGGACCTTACTGTATTCATGTTTAACCTGTTCTGTTACGCTTCAAATACGATTGTAATTAATGACTGACTATTTTATTCACGTGCTCGTGTGTTTATATTGGTTCATTCTAGACTGAAGATGGACGTTGTAAGACCTTCTTATGGATAATTACGGTCCGAAAGGCTTAATTATTAAGAGAGAAAATTACAGCAAGAACATAACAATATTTACCATAAGCAGTAGTGAGAAATTACTTCAGAAAATTTCACGAACGAATCCTTTCAAGCAGATATAACGCACTATGCAATATTATTGAAGGTTTGAAGACTTTCGATGGACTACAGCGCGTTATATACCAGAAGACATAACTCTTCAAAACCAACGTTGTCAAATCCTCATGTTATAAATAATATCCACATTAAGGAATATTTTAAAGTTGTCTGTAAGGTTGACAGTATATGGCGTTTAATGGTGACTAAATTAGAGAAATATTGTTGAATTGGGCAATGAAGAAATGAATGTTTGAAAGAAAGATGTGGGTAGAATCAGATTCGAAATTAAACAGTTAAAAAATAATGAAGGTAAAAGAACTTTAAGCTGAGGACATCTAAACGTTGCTGTGGGTGGTACGGACTTGTAATACCAAGGAACCAATTCCATGGACATCTACTGGAGACAAACGTGACAAAGAGAAGAAATACAGAGATTAAAAGGAATTTGCAAAAGTTTTATGGGGGCTATTTTACGGAATATAACTGGAATGGTCATCAGACTCCTTTTTTACTGGGAAAACACGAATATTAGAAAATCTTAGGACAAAATGGAGGTACTTCTGTAATATTTTAGCATGAGTTTCCTTTTTAAAATGTTAACTGTGTTTTGCTTAATTTTCTTTGTATTTTATCTCGTCACTAAACATAATTTCTACGCTATTTGGCTATAAATCATTCAATCCTGAAGTCAGCAAATACACTTGTTTGTCGAAATTCTGATGGACCACTAACAAAAGTAATAGCTTTGCAGAGAATGAGGTATAAAGTGTCTAGTTACACATATGGTTATTGCACTACATGGTTCTAACATGTAAGTAAATTAAAAGCTGTTATGAAAATAACATTTCATAGTGCACCTAGAAATACAGATTTTCAGTAATGTAATGTAATTTAATTCCGAACATGAGTTCCTACAATTACACGCGTAAGGCCGATGTTCCTACAGTTTCTTCAGATGAAACAAGTAAATGTTTCTCATAGCGGGAGCAGTTGTAGGTTCCTTCAGGAACAGGGCATGAGGAAGACAAGCATTTTAAGAACAGTGAAAAGCAAATTGTTTAAAATATGTTCGAAAAGTTTTCAGAAACATGTCCATTATTAAGAGCAAATAAAAAGCAGAACTGACGTCGAAATTCACAGGGCTCTCTACCTGGAGTGCTTTTGCTGCGCATAAAAACAGAGACGCCCTGTATGCGAACCAGAAGACGAGGAAGAAGACGTAAGAAGATGCTGAATGACCTTGGGGACAGAAGAGGATATTGAAGGAGAAAGCTTTATATCACATTAACTGGAGGAACTGTTTTGGAAGAGACTGTGGACCTGTCGTCTGACAGATTACTGATGAATGAAAGACAGACAAGATACCGGTACAGTAACATATAAAATGGAGTACTTAGACAATATGACGATTCTGTTAAAACAGCTATCAGTAATGAAGTTCACAGGATTTAATTTTTTCTAATGGAAATGAAACGCGTGCATTAGACAAGGTATAAACATGTACGAACAATTATCTCAGTTTGTCACAAAAAACACCTGTTCACAGTCCGTTACGATATGAACCAAAATTGAAAGAGCTTGAATATCTTTATCGATAGAGACACTCTTTTGTGGTGAGGGTTGTATTTATTCGTAAAGCCAATGCGTTAACTTAGAAGACTTTTACGACTTGGATGAAACGTGGGTAGATGGGGGCTAAGTTACAAATTATGTGTTGATTCAACAGGATTGGGCGCCTCTGCCTGAACAAAAAACTTTTCAGATGGAGGTCACAGACTAATTACTATATTCTTAACATTGGCAATAATAAAGGATTTGTGGACCGGTCACTACTATTTCCCGAATACGAAGAAACTGAAGACTGCCATGAAGACATGAATGGTGACTATTTCGTGAGTGTTTTCGAAATATTGCATCAAAATTAGATCCAGGCAGAGAGACAGAGAAATTGTAACGGAATAAACGCCTGTGAAGGTGTATTATAGACCCTCTTGACAAGAAAGCAGGCCAATTTGTTCAAACCTTGCTTCCTTATCACAGTAATTAGAACCCTGTCGAGCTGGTGTGGAGTCAGTTGTAGGGATACATAGCTAAACATAACACAACCTTCAAACTTCGTGAGATACGCCAATTGATAGAGGAGAGGTCATGAGATGCTTCACGTAGGAAGAGCAAAGGATGTGGGAATTGGAAGGCCTTACTGATATCCTGGTGGACCGAATTGTTATACACACCAGAGATAACAACAATTCAGCGATCCAGTGACGTGTTTATTTTAGACTCCAGCTTAGAGAGAGTGAATCCGCTAGCTGACAGAAACCAGTTATTCCTGTCAGACCTCATTATTAACATTGTGTCATACATAAATTTGGGGATTTGCTGTCTTTAGGGTAAAAAAATGGTATGTGATGTGTTGATATTGGCTTAATATGTAGTCACTATTCAGTAATGGGCGGAGTTTCATAATGTGAGAAGGGCCCTCGAATAACAAGTCAGTCACAGAAAATAGAGGCGGAAGTATATTGATTTCTGCGTTCACATCAGGATTAACGTTACAATGAATAGACTGTATAGAATTTGTTTCCACTCTTACATTAGCATACTTTTTATGATAATTATGGACGTTTCATAACATCTGAAAATTTTTAAATATTTCGTTAAGTGAAAAGCACAATTGTAATAATTATTCTCGATCCTGAATAATGTGTGAACAACATATCAAATTACTGTTGTTTGCAAAATACGTGATGTTTCCTATTTGTGTGTCCAGTTTTCTGTTAAGTTCTGAATACGTAAAATTTGTAGGCTGAAGAGAGGAGAAAAAGCGAATATATGAAATGTATGCCATTAGTCATCTCTTACACTTTCTCGCCAGCTCATTCATTTTTATGGATGCTATATGCTCGGATGGACCCTGTGCGCGTTGTTTGTTTCATCTCGTAAGGCGCAGCCTCTGAAATTCCTGACAACCGTGAATGGAGTACATGGAAAATATTTGTGTAGAGCCTTTGGCAATATGCAAATATTTTATTTTAGTGAATAGTTTCCAAATTAGTTTGCCATGTTAATAGTTATATATGAATGACTAAGTTTTCATTTCTTAAGACTCGCCTAAATATACCTGTATATTAGTTTATAAATGTCCGAAGTAATCATGATTTCCCCCTTACTTGACCAGTTATCTATATATATATAAACGTAAATAAAGCTATTCCTGTAACAGGCCATGAAGGCCCATACGGTTGTGAGATGTTGAGGTTTCCACATTCTCTAGCCAATCGACTCATAGATGGCGGCAAGGTTGTCAGCCTTACGCGCGGGCCGCCCTTTATCCCCAAGAATATTGCAAGAATATTCCTCGTACTCATTTCTGTCAGAGGCTAAGACGACCCCAGGGTCATAGTGCGGCTGGGAGGTTTAGGTAAATTTAAAAATCCACCTCATCGGGATTCGATCCCGCGGCCTTCCTGCTTGTAGCACAATGACTCGTACTTTTCAGAGTTCGAAGTAACGCATTTCTGGATCTGATAAATATGTCACAAAAGGGATACTTTTATTCGGGTCATAAATATTGTAACAGTCGTCATTTTTCGACAGGCTTAATCCAGATTTGTCTGACAAAAATTGGAAGAATTTTAAGATCGTCGGGCGAATATTTATTGTTTACCAGTGAATTGTTTGTTAGTCCAAAAAATACATCTCGAATTACTGTCCACCACAGATGTACTCTATTTTTTTCCTTAGCACTAAAGCCCTAGTGGGCCTAGGGCTACCTCCACGAACTTCTCCGTTCACTTCGGGTTTTCTAGATCTTACACATTCGGTAGGACTCCTGGGCCGTTTTGTCTGCAGAGTTGCAAATCATTCCTTTCCCATTAACTCGAACCAAGGTTCAGTATTGTAAGATTTGAGGTTTTCACGGCGGTGACTATGAAGAAAGCAGTCTTCTGGGATGTGGCGCCGTGTTGATGTGGTGTTAACCGATGTTTCAGAGGACGCCTCCATCTTCAGGGTAGAAGGAAAAAAGGGAAATCCGCAAGCTTAGAAACAGTGAGAGCAGGTGCAAGCAGACTAATGTCGACATGGAGGCGATACGTTCTTCCGAAATGTCGGTTAACACATCTACACGGCGCCACATCCCAGAAGACTGTTTTCTTCATAGTCACCGCCGTGAAAACCTCAAATCTTACATAAGTTACACTTGTTCTATGTGTGCACTTTTGTCACATGACAGATATCAGTACGATAACCTAATTCTTTCCAAACACCGCTCAACAGACCAGAACATGCCACTGACACGGTGGCCAACAAGAAGTCCGGATCTAACGCCTAGCGTCTTTTTCTTGTGGGAATGTATCAAAGACAGAGTTTTCATTCCTCCACTTCCTGTAAGTGTAAACGATCTAAAGGAACGCATCACAATAGTTGTGAGTGCTGACAAGGACATGCTGCGGTGTGTTTTGAACGAATTGGATTATCGCGTTGGTATCTGTTGTGTGACACAATATTTATAACTTAGTCATACAAACTTAAAGAAATATACTAAACACCATGCAAATATTTTGGTTTTATCAGTAATACTTTGGTTTCTATAAAAGTTGAAATTATCTGTTTCTTTTATAGTAACCCAGTATTTCTAAACTCGATCACTAACTCATAAGGGAATTCGCAGTTTATTTATGTTTGAGAATAGAGAGCTGAAGAGAACAATTGGACTCAGGAGACAGGAAGTACCTGACTAGTGGACAGAACTCCGCGTTGAGGGCCTTTATAATTTGTAATTTTTACCACTTAGGTGATCAAACAGAAGAGAATGGGATGGACAGTACATTTGAACAGCTGTGAGAACAAGATTTAATGCATGTATATAAACTGTTGGCCCCCTTGGAACAAATTTCTGACGG
Organism: Cryptotermes secundus; assembly: GCF_002891405.2. NCBI lineage: Eukaryota > Metazoa > Arthropoda > Insecta > Blattodea > Kalotermitidae > Cryptotermes > Cryptotermes secundus. Next base: position 1,600,801 of record NW_019728498.1, on the reverse strand, counting down.
TACTCATAACCCAGCAATTCCCGAATACGAGAAAACAAAGCTACCTCTACGATCGCCACTTTCGGTAACCTGTATTTGATTGTACGAATAATAATGATAATGGTTTATCTTACATTTTAATAATGTTATTAGCAGGGCCCGGATTTTGATGACGTCATCTTTTTTTCCTTGTATCCTATGCGATTCTCTTAAATATATAAATCTCGGATATGAGCTGCTGGTTACAGAAATGTAAATTTTAT
>NW_019728498.1:1595057-1599874 GCF_002891405.2 Cryptotermes secundus | reverse complement strand
CACATCGCCTCCATACACAGCTTCGGATTTGTCAGACAGACAGACAGCCTAAGTTCAACTTGTCTTTGATAATGTCACTCTTCCTTGGAAATAAGGCTAAAAATTATAGAGTGGATTCCTTTGTGAAGCATATTTGCCACTGAAATTTAGAACAGAAATTCACAGAAAAATATGCACATCGCCTCCATACACAGCTTCGGATTTGTCAGACAGACAGACAGCCTAAGTTCAACTTGTCTTTGATAATGTCACTCTTCCTTGGAAATAAGGCTAAAAATTATAGAGTGGATTCCTTTGTGAAGCATATTTGCCACTGAATTTTAGAACAGAGCTGATCGTCAGGGAACTGATAATGGTAGGACTAATGAACTGAAGTTGAATGTCGTGATCGTCAGTTTTTCTTGTTATAGTAGAAAAAATGAAATCTAGAGGCAGATTCTTATGTTTCGCGTTTTAGAGTGCACCTTTCTAATTTCGGTCGAGCACCCGGTTGTCCTGTCCATCTTCCTTGCTACTTCTTCTGCTCCTTTAGGTAAATGACGAGAAAGAGCTTCCTCCTTCCAGATCCTTTCTTATTCGTAATTCACGATCACTGTATCGTTTTATTTAAAGCCTAGGTTTTTGTTACAATTTCATGAAAGGATCATAGCCATAGAGGCTAACTAAATTACTAACCAATTTAAAGGACGAGAGTCCTTCTTGGTACACCCGTCCCCACACGCTTAACTTCACGCGGTGTATGCCTCGACTAAATTCAGCGGAATGAGTCTTACATCCCAGGGGTACACGGGTGTTGGCTCGCTTACGTCGTTTTTTTGGATGCGGGCTCGATCGGTTAACCCCCTAGCACAGGTTCCACAGGAACACCCTCACTACCTGGCTTCTACTCCCTGACCTCCAGGCTTCCACTCCCTGACTCCCCCGGCTTCCACTCACTGACTAACTCCTTACCCCCGCTGCTGCTTCCTGAAACCACGTTCTTGGCCATCTCGAACTTTCCACTGGGAGGGCTTCATGACCAAATGCACGGACCCCTTCCGGTCTGCACACCTTCTAGAAGTTTCTCGAAGCTTCGATCCACAGGTCCTCCACCCCCACAGGCACGGACGAAAGAAGGTATACCTACTCCCCCTTGAATGCAATGGACTCACCAACCTCCCTTCAGTCCTTCGCAACAAAAGGCCAGTTCAGAGGACCATGATCCCTCCGGGGCATCTCACTTCTACAGCTAAACTTAAATGTTACTTACAAACAAATTAGACTTTCCGTGAAGGGTGCGTACGGTTACATTGGGAAACTCAAAGCTGCTCGTTTAGACAAGAAATCCTAAGGTTCATTACCGTGTTCGAAAGAGCCAGCCAGTCCACACCCTCCTAGTCTGTTTCTTTAACATTTGTTTCTGTTTTGTCTTCCCATCTACGCCTGTCATATTTCCTTCAGGTTTTCCAACCAAAACTTTGTATTTCTATTCTTCCCAATTACTTCTACATGTCCTCCCATCTCATTCTCCTTTTACGATCATGCTGTTGTTTGGCGAAGAGTACCCACTATGGCGCTCATCAGGTTAGTGTGTTACTCTAATGAAATATGCAGTAATTTTTTTCTAATGTAAGAAAAAATATTTTATTTTTAATGGAGAGTTAATTGCGCAAAGTTTACTGAAGTGTCAGCTGAAGAATGACAACTTATTTTAAGAGACTGGCAAATGGTATCCGCTCTCCTCGTTCTTCAAAATGAGCAGTGAACATTTCCAGTTTGTACGCTGCAATAAACCCGCATTAAAGTCACTAACCTCAGGTCGGTACTAGTAGTAAACTACTAACGCACTCTTTCTTTGACAGTGCTCATTTCGTTTCGGAGCGAGGACCCAGTCTTATCAGCTAGTCCTCGCCATAATTCCGGAAATGTGGCATTTTGCGTTTTAGAGATGCTTCTCTCTCCTACCCAGCTGAAACATTTGCCTCTCTAATATGCTTTAGATACGGAATTCCAAGAAATGTAGCTGTTAAAGCATCGTATCACGTCGAGAAAGGTTTTAGGTTAAGATATGAAACAAGTAGGCTATTTCTAGCAATGGTTACGTCCTCTGCATATTCACAAAACTAGAAAGTTATTACCAGAGGATTACAACAGAGATTATCTACAATTTTATTCTCTCCAGTAAAATTTTCTTATGACCGTAGTATATGAGTTGTATTATGGTGTGTACATGCGGTGTGTCAGAAAGTATGCTTCTTATGTAAATTAGGTGTAGGAAAAAGCAGACCTCTTATAATTATGTTTATATTTTTTGGTTTTAAAGATGTGTAATCCCTCAAAGCAACAAGTATGTGGGCTAAACTTTAAATTATTTGGGTTTATTTAGGTTTGTTGAAGGTCTCAGAAAAGCCTTATATTTCTGTCCATTTCTAGCAAATTCTTCACAACTTTTTGGTCTTAGGCAAGACATCGGTCAAGGGAAGATTTCATGAGTCAACTGAATTCAACTTTATCGGTAACCATTTTCTTTAAGTTCGTTTTAATATTTTCCTATCATCAATGTCTGATTCCGGAAGCGTCGCTTCCTGGGAGATTTCCCCATCAAAATTCTGCAACAACGACGACGACGACGACAACAACAATGCAGGATTACTTCTGTATGTAATTATCTTCAATTACCCTCTTAAGGCTGAGTATTTACTTTAGCGTATTGTTTTAAACTGCTTACAATTTTTGCCCCTCCCCAACCACTCCTTCATCGTTAGTTATGTGATAAATAACCCATTCCAACGCTTTAGTGAAAGATAAATCTCAGGTTTCATATCCCAGTATCTTCATTTTACAAGCCACTTTTCTGTCATGGGGTGAGACTGAGTCCCTTAATTATCAGGCTCCAAATGGTCCACTGCACCAGTCCCGGGTGAGTGATTGGAACACTGGTGAAACAACTGACTTGCGAGACCTGAAGTACTCGGATGAAGACATCTTCCAGTGCCACTGTATGCTTCATAAATCCTACATAGACTGAACTCGGATTGAACCCAGAACTCCAGCATGAGTACCCGGCGTGTAACAATCTACGAAATGGTCCAGAGTCGCAAAGTATTGAAATAATAGAATCTGCCATATTTCGAAGTATTAATTCATCGTTGTCTACTTTTATTCATCACAAATGTATCACAGTCAACTGGAATTAATCTTGACGTTTCATACCAGGCGTTCTAGCCACAATGCATCTCTTAAGTTTGAATGTACCTGAAAAGAACTAGTATAGAACATTCTGTGAAATTTAATGTACATTAGCGATATCTTGAAGTTGTAGACACGGTTTTCAACACGTGAAAGGAAATGCAGCGTGTTTCAAAATGATGGACCCAATTTCAGAGCTGTATATTTCACTATGGCCGGTCACGGTAGCCGAGCGGTCTAAGGCATGCACTGTCTTTGCTCGCTCGGAAGCCGGGATCGTGGGTTCGAATCACACTGAGGGCATGGATGTTTGTGTGCATTTTTCTGTGTTTGTCTACAGGTAGAGGCCTTGCGACGAGCTGATCACTCGCCGAAGGAGCCCTACCGTATGTGTAAGATCTAGTAAACCGAAGTGAAATGGAGAGTTTCATGGAGGTAGGCCTAGGCCCAAATTGGGGCTGTAGCGCCACAGGAAAAAATATTTTACTATGGCAACATGCTACAATTACAAGAGTGGTCACAAACGGTCCAACAACTTATTAAGTTTCGTTAACTTTTTTATAAATGCTGTATGTGCCCTCCACCTGCTGCACGGACAACGTCGAGACGACAGCTGAATTCATCCCAAATGCCTCTCAAAGTGTCTTCTTCCACTGAAGCCACCGCTTTTTTGAGGTCATCCAGGTTAGTCTCTAATGGTGGCACAAAAACACGGTCTTTGACGTATCCCCACAAGAAAAAGTCGCAGGGTGTAATGTCTGGAGATGTTGGGGGCCAAAACTGTAGTGCCAAGTCTTAGGGCCCCATGCGCCCTATCCAATTTTGAGGCAGTGGTGCATTTAGAAAATCTCGAACCTGCTGGTAGAATGTGGCGGTGCCTCATCTTGCTGCAAAATGAAGTCATCATAATCTGCCTTAAGTTGTGGAAAGAGCCATTCCCTCAGCATTTTGAGATACAGTCGCCCAGCAACTGTTTCTCTTTTGAAAAAGTAAGGACCATAACCCTTTCTTTGAGAAATGGCACAAAAAACGTTCACCTTTGGGGAGTCAGGCTCATGCTCTACAGTTTTCCTTGGATTCTGTGTTCTCCAAATGCGTACATTGTGGCGGTAAACTTTACCACTTAGATGAAATGTTGCTTCATCACTAAAAATCAAATGTGGTAAAAATCTGTCGTCCTCCATGTTCCGTAACATTGCATCACAAAATTCTACACGCCTTCCTTTCCACCTGCACGAAAACCCAGTACCAGCTGCAAGCGATATGGCCTCATGTGTAAACGTCACTTTAGCACTGGCCACACAATATTATGAGAAATCGCAAGATCTCGGCTGGCACGAATGTACTTGCACGGGCTACGCGCAAAACTCTCTTGAATTCTTCTCAAGTTTTCCTCTGAAGTGCGTGGTCGCCCTGTGCGCTTCCCCTTACAGACGCAGCCTGTCTCCTCAAATTGTCGGTACCAACGACGATGCTCTTTTGGCCTTGGCGGATCAATGCCGAAACGCCGTCGAAATGCACGCTGCACCGCACTTACGAATTCCTTCTTGCTGAGTTGCAGAATACAGAACGGTTTGTGTTGTGGTGTCGCCATCTTGCCAGTGACTGAGGCCGGGGACTCTTTGTGCGCTGGGAGAGGCATCTGGCTG
>NW_019728498.1:1447298-1594234 GCF_002891405.2 Cryptotermes secundus | reverse complement strand
GGCCATTATCTCCGTAACCGTTCAACTTTGGACATAGGTGTTTTGGGTTATATCGGCATACTTTAACATAAGGAACACCCTCCCGAAGTTTGGCACATTACGCCACTATCTATTTTTTTTTATTTCTAATCTATACGGTATTATACTGGAATTTAATTCTTGGAGCAACTTAGGCAGCGTATAAGAAAACTACCACAAAGGATTTCAGTTACGTTTCGAATTTAATTCACTGCGTGCATTGAGAAACACCACTTTTATATGGTGCTGGAATCTGATATCCGCCAATATTTGCTGATTCCGCCAAATAGCTTTAAAGGCTTATATTCGGATTATTTTTCTTTCCCCCTTGGTACTACAGCCCCAGTGGACCTAGGCCTACCTCATGAACTTCTCCGTTCACATTCGGATTAATAGCTCCTTGTTATCCATCTGAACGACTGAACAGTGGAAGTCTATTCAGATACAACGGAAATAGTCATCTCTCTTCGATACCACCTGAGGCTAATTTTCTTTTCTGTCTTTGAATGCAGTGGAAAGTCATAGTTTCTTCTAATTGTAATTGAATATGACTTCTGTGAACGCAACGGATGCAGTTTCATTTGGAAGAATGTTGTGTCGTCACGTACGGTGGGCATAAGGTGAAATGTCATACATTCTTTAAGGTAGGCCGCACACCGGCATGCGTCAAGACATGTAACAGTCAAGACACGATGTTTGCGACATGACGCAAAGAAAGGAGCGCAGTTGAAACGAATGAGATTATAAAAACCGCCGCACACCCATCTTAAGTCATGATGCTGACGTCAGCTTCAAGCTGACAAATCACAAATGAAGCAAGACTGCGTATTTTGACTCATGTGTTGATGCTTGTCTTGATGCAGTTGGTGTGCGGCCGTCATAACAGTCAATGCACGATGTCTGCGACATGACGCAAAGAAAGGAGCACAGTTGAAATGAATGAGATTATGAAATCCACCGCACACCGGTCTGTGTAATGAACTTCACGTCGGTTTTCATAATCGCATTCGTTTCAACTGTGCTCCTTTCTTTGCGTCTTATCGCAGACATCATGTCTTGACTGTTACATGTCTTGACACATGCCGGTGTGCGGCATATCTAACAGATTTACCTTTTTCCGATTTGTCTGAAATTTATGGAGAGAGAATAAATATAATTTTTCCTAAATAAATATTATCCTTTGCTTCAGAAGCAGAATATTTATGTACAAATGGTCATTAATTTCTTCACTTCGAATTGTAATTAGAGAGTTAACTCTTATTAGCAAATGAATATTAAAAAAGTGCATCCTTCAGGAAGAAGAACATGTTTCTCCATATTCAACTCCAGGAGAAAATAACTAGCAATGAAGCTGAGTTTAAAGCTACGGTTGTTGATGCCCAAATGAGTAGGCAGGAACAGTTTTCCTGTTCATAATGCGACTCCTTATGAATCTAGGCCTTCTAGGAGCAGCAGAGTAGAGACGGTCGGTAAAGCAGCGCACGTCGATCACCGTGGCCTCGCGGCCTAAGACATACACTGTCTTCGCCCGTTCAAACACTGGGATCGTGGGTTCGAATCCTACTTGAAGAATGGACGTTTGTATGCTTTTATTATCTTTGTACTGTCCTTTGTACAGGTAGCGGCATTGTGACGGACTGATCCCACATCCAAGGAGTACTTCCGGCCTTGTAATAAATCAAGAAACTGAAAAAACGGCCGAAGTCCAACAAAGGGCTGTAGAGACATGGATAAATAGCAGTACACTCTTACACTTGTCGAATGTGAACCGGATTATAGGCATTCCTGAGGGACAATTCTTATTGCTTTCCACGATTCGGTATAATAACAAAATAATTTCCTATCATATTCTTCTCAAGGATAAAAATTAGCACCTTTAAAAATCGTTTAATTATTTTTGTTGAGATAAATCGTAACATAGTGGTCGTACCGGAAGGTGTGGCTGATGTATTAACCTGTCATTCGAAACTGTATTATTTGTTGGATATTTTACAGAACTGTCGCTGGCTTCCCACTACGGCGGCCTGGGTTCGATCCCGGGTGTGGTCAAGTGGGATTTGTGGTGGACAAATTGGCGCTGGGGCGGGTTTTCTCCGAGTACTTCGGTTTCCCCTGCCAATCTTCATTCCACCAAATTCTCGATCATCATAATCATCCCTGGCAGGCTACAATAGGCCAATCAGTGGCCGCCGTGCCGAGTGGATCCAATTGGGCTCTATCCCCCGCCTCCCCAATAAGCGAATTAAAAAAATTACAGAGCTTTTGGTACCAGGGCTAAGGAGCGTCAAACATTGCTGCAAAACCATTCCAATTCATATTTTTTCCTTGGCACTACAGCCCCAGTGGGCCTAGGCCTACCTCCATGAACTTCTCCGTTCACTTCGGTTTTTCTAGATCTTACACATTCGGTAGGACTCCTTGGGCGGGTGATCAGCTCGTCGCAAGGCCTCTACCTGTACACAAACACAGAAAAACGCACACAAACATCCATGCCCTGAGTGGGATTCGAACCCACGATCTTGGCTTCCGAGCGAGCGAAGACAGTGCATGACTTAGACCTCTCGGCTACCGTGACCGGCTTCCCGTTCATATATAGTAGCCAAATATATATAACTCCACAGCTGATAATTACTGTTAACGGACACAGGCCGATACTACAAGTCCTTAATGACTGACGGGAAACCATTAGGCAGCCAGTCAACCGAAATACATGAACACTCAGGAGCACAAAACGCTCAGATCTAGTAACATAAGCAGATAGAATGAACCGTGCTATATATATGAACAAAATAAGTCCATCAGCCGACATATCTCTTCAATATGTTGATAGCAAAAATGTAAATGTGTGGCCACTGAGCGGCCAAACCTACCGCTCCATTTAACTGTAATGAACGTATCGAGGTTAACCGCATGTGTTTGATTGACTGTGGCAACCAGAACTACATCAGCTTTGAAGGGCCATGAAGGATGTACTATCCCGACAAACTCATTGTGTAAATGTTTTAACCTATAGCAGTTTATTTCAATCCTAAATTATACAGGGTCAACTAACAGGAAACTGACCCTCTCCTAGCCTTTGATAAACTCGAGCGCTGTCACTTGTCTGCGTCACGGGCATTTAATTACAAATGAATGCACACCTATTGAATGCAGTTGAATTGTATTGGCTTTAAACGAGTTTTAATGAAATATTAACCGTGTAGATATTCCGATCCGGTCTGGTAGTAACTGAGGTCTGCGGTTCAAACGGCAGTTGATACAGAAGGCTGTAGGGTTTGCAGAACAGTGAAGTAACCGAGCAGGCTTGTAGCAGAAGTTCACAACGGGTTGGTATAATTTGACGGAAGCTTGATTGTCTCTCGCTTTCCTATTGCTGCTGTTTGTCGGTTTACGATTACGGGTGGAGCTGATACAAAGAGAGAGAGGGAAGGGCCGAAAGTAACATAGAGTTCTGTCAAATAAAATATTATGGTCACTTAAAGCGAGCATGCGCGTGGCAAATCGTTTTACGGCGTTGTGTCAGTGAACCCAAGTCTGTTCTGTGTATAACGTTTTAGGCCCTTTGTAATTTTTGAATTTCTGAAATGTGTCCGGCGCGCAGCAACGTGGCAGCTTTTAATTATGATGAGTTCTGATTTTATATTTTTGAGAAAGGAAATCCATCAATTTTATAATTTTTCGGGTACTTCATCTCCCTTCATTAAATTGAATTTCGCTGCTGAAAGGGAATTCCGTAATGAAAGGAGCTCGTAATATTTTAAAACGTTCCTACAAACAAAACAATCTTCATGGTATATAGTCCGTAAGCCAACTATACCGACCGAGAGATGACCGCTTGTCGGCGAAGTTAGTGCTAACTTTTGTGGATAGAGGGTGTCACGTGGTCAGCGCAACGGACCCCCACGGCCGTTAATTTCGGATTTCTAGACCGGAGCCGCTATTTTCTTGAAATAGCTCCTCAATTATCAACGTTTCTACAGATAACGAAATTTTCGGATCTGTCCATTTCATTCTTGGATGGAGAATTTTCGAAAACTTTTACTCTACTAAATATTTTCTGTTTTCTCACCTTCATATATTGTTATACTTTTTCAGCCCTTGAAAGTGCTCACTTGTCTGTCTTTCCTGTTTATGCAAACCTTCGTATTACTATAAATGTTGCGCGTGTTTCATAGGCAACGTGACAAGGAATTGTAAGATTTGAGGCTTTCACGGCGGTGGCACCGTGTATATGTGGTGTTAACCGACATTTCACCCTGAAGATGGAGACGATACGTTCCTCCGAAACGTCGGTTAACACCACATATACACGGTGCCAAATCCCAAATGACTGCTTTCTTCATGACAAGGAATTGTTTGTGTTTCGTATTTGGAAGTACACTTATTGGACGATCATTCTTTACACTCACAAATACAATTATTCGCATTTATAAAGTCTTCGGACGTTTCCTCTTCAATGTTACACACTCTCGTACCGTTAATCTCGGTGACATGTCCTGTCGGATGCGAAGTTGCTTCTGCTCTGCTTTCTTGTTGGATACGAACTAACTGGTCTCTTGCCGAAGTTCGACTGTTACATCCTACACTGGGGTTGAATAGGGAACGCCTCCCGCTGCTATGCAACGAATCTCTTGTTGCCGCGGAAATACATTTCGTTACAAATAACGGTGGAAACTCCACTGTTAGACTTTCATTTCCTGTGCAACGATATTCTAGGCATTGCTGCCCAGGAATTGCTAGCCGTTGACCAGTGATGGATGTCTTATTATCGTGCCTTCCTAGCGGCACGTCACGATATCTTACTGTGCTAAATGGGCCTCTCTTCGGGACAAATTTCTCGTGGCGTTCCCAATATAGTTAGTACACATCGTAACACCCGAATTCAGGCCCACATTCTGTAATGTTTATCGAAACAAATGCTTATGGTCTGTTGCAGCGGCAACAACTACCAGACACTTTCAATTTGTTGTATCAGAGAATCAGCAGCATAAATATGACAAACGAAATGATCCAGTCCATGTTCTTTCCTCTTACTTTCTCTGCAAGAGCAGAACAAGGAATGAGCTTCATCATCATTATTATTATTATTATTATTATTATTATTANNNATTATTATTAGTTCCCGAGAAACATAAGAACACGAAAGTAATTGCTACTGTTCGGGACTGTTCACTGACTAGAATTCCGTAACGTGCTTCAGCATTGGGGTCTTCGTGCTGTTGTGGTAGATAGCTGACCAGCGTCTGAGGTGGAAATCAGGAAGCAGAAGAGCTCTTCCTTTTGGTTACTTTCTGGGAATGTTTCACGGAAGACACATGTTTAATCTACGAAGAACTTTATTTCAGCGTCCTGTTGCATTGATATATCATTCGTTCACTCATTTCCGACTCTAATGTAACACAAACCGTTCACAGTCTCGCCTTTATTACAATGTCATTAAAATTACATTTAATTGCAACATGTTTCGGCCTTGCAAGGTCGACTAATGAGAACTACGCACGAAGGGGTCGTAACAAGGATGCCTCAAATGAAAATAACACGGANGAATACAGAACGGTTTGTGTTGTGGTGTCGCCATCTTGCCAGTGACTGAGGCCGGGGACTCTTTGTGCGCTGGGAGAGGCATCTGGCTGTGATCCTTTGAAACTCTGTCCCCCACCCTTTCAAGTGGTAAGAGTTTCATTCATAGGCGGTTTGCGGTTGCGGTTGCGGTTGAGCAACCCTGTCACTGGGTGACAAAATACAAGGACCTGGTTCTCCAGGTTGGGGGTTGGACGCAAGGCTGTACACCATGCTCTTTGAAATAAAATGTTGCCAATACCGAAGAAGCGAAAATCGGATGCATATATATATATATATCACCACTGCGGGGCACGCAGTAGCGTAGTTGGTTGAGGCTATGCTACAAGCAGGAAGGTCGCGGGTTCAAATCCCGATGAGGTCATTGGATTTTTTTTTTCAATTGACCTAATCCTTCCAGCCGCACTAGGCCCTGAGGTTTACTCAGCCTCTTGACAGAAATGAGTACCAGGAAATAATTAAATAATTTTCCTGGGGAGGAAACGCGGCCGGCGCGTAAGGCTGACAACCGCCATCTGTGAGCCGATTGTCTAGATAATGTGGGAGTCTCAACGTCTCACAACCCTATGGGCCTTCACGGCCTGGTACAGGGATAGCTTTACTTTTTTACTTTTTTTTTTATATTACCACTGCAGTAACAACGCCTTTTGAGTCATAGCCTTCCTTGGGAAATTCTGTCATATATACATATATTGTGTATATGTATGAATATATAAAATATATATTCACTACAGCTGTTTAATCACCTGAGACCAGGGTAATTCGTAGGGAGATAACAAGAAAATACGCAATAAAAATTGTAATAAAGCACGCACATGCGCAGAACTAGGATAGAAAGGGAGGTAGAAATTTATGCTGTAGTGAATCTGACAGAGGCTATCCAGAGGTTAGCTCTTTCTAAGGGACCCGATTGAGTAGGTGTCTTCCCCCTTCATCTGAAGACGGAAACAGATCCATTTTCCGAAACGTCGTGATTTCTATTTCCTAGGATACCAGACGATGAACAAAGTCCAAGTCTGAGTGTTATACAGAATCGTAAGAACCCTGTAGGATATACAGGTACACAAGCTTGCTGTTAAGAGTATATTGCTCATTTAACAGCGGATGCTCAGCAAATGCTGACAGTTTTAATCTAAAATTTGAACGTGTTAAAATTTGGCGGCGTTTTGCAAAGAACTCGGCCGATTATCATCTTCCATCCAGGTATTATTCGTGCTTTGTTTCTGAAGAACTGTTGTTCACGAGATGAGTGTACTGACTTGATGGTTTGTCCCACAGCAATGAACCGTCAGTTGGGGATGGGAGCTGCCGGCGGTAACAACAATAAGAGCACGGGTACATTGTTAGGGTTACCTTCCGGAGCCAACGTTATGCCTCGTTAACTGGCTTTATTGAATGGCAAGGGGGCCAGGGAAGTCACTGCAAATGGTCGACACATGTCATGATGTTTCGTCCCTGCTAATCTCAGCCTGCTGTTTTACTGGGTCGATTTTCTAGTGACGTGAAAGTGGCGGAACATACCCGGACCTTGTCTATTCACTAACTCCCTCTCATGCTTATGCTCTATTCATTATATTGCAGACAATGATATGATTTCGATGGCGGAGAGCGTTAGATGCAAGAATATTTTACGGTTGGTAATATTCATTTATTTACCATTGCAAAAGGGAAACAGTGGACACAAAACTTCTCCGTCAGATCATTTAAGTGCTTTATATCCTGTCTACTTCTCTTTTTAACATTTTTTTTTATAAATTATGAAGAGAAATTGTTACATTTTTCATTTGATTATACTGCGGTCTGGAAGATAGAAGATCTCTATCAACGAAATACATTTTTCTCTTCTCCGGTTCTAAGGCCTATCCACTCTCCTGTCTCCACTCTCTCCTCGGGAGAAAAGTGGAGGGGTAGTGAAACTGACCACTCACCTTCATTTAGTGTCGAGGTTAAGAATGTTTACAGTATACCTGCACTGTCCCATATGTTTTCATGGCGTAGTGTTTGATTAAGTATAAGGGAAACTGTTCCTTTATCTGAACTTTTCATTTACATGAGACTGTTTATATCATATCCTCTTATCGACGTAAGGCATTTTCTACAAAACTGCTTTTTATATTATTTCGAGAATTTGATCTTGAAGAAGGATATAACAGACGAGAAACGCATAGGCGCCATAGAATTTTAGTTCCAAGATCGCAGGAAGAGACCACTTGGGAGACCTAGGCGTAGATGGGATTATAATATTAAAACAGGTCTCATGTACGTAGCATATAATTGTGTGGACTGGACTCATTTGGAATGGGAGTGAAGGAATAGGCGGCTCTTGTGAGAAAGTAATTAACATTTGAATACCACAAAAGACTGGGAGGTCTTGATCAACTGAGCTACTATATGTTTCCTAGCTACTATATAAGGACGTAGTTACATTAAGTTAGGTAGTGGATAAAATATCATTGCAGTTAAACGAAATATCAAACCAATCTGTCAGATATTCAGCCAGGTTTTCTACAGGCTGTTCTCGTTCTTCCCTTGGGCTCAAACAGGAAATGTATTTGCCCTCTGTTCCTGACCGAATGAATTTAGGCTGCTGAATAACTATGCGCGCGCGCGCGCGCGTGTGTGTGTGTGTGTGTGCTTTGATCTTCTGTTATATGTGAATTCTGTTGCACAATAGCCTCACAGATCCTTTCTATAGGTATAGTTTTCCCTTGCCATTCTCTGCAGTTGCAGATGCAATTGATGTGGATCAAAACGCGAGGCCGATACGGTGTACATGTTACAAACATTTTGACGTGTAGCGGCAGCGTTGGGATGGGTAGGGACTACAGGAGAGGTTTCAATAGACTCTGTTAATTATAACGTCAAAACTCGCAGGTTATTCCAATAGGAGCATTGGTTTCATTCATAACAGTGCGACATTCCCATGATCTGTTCCTTCTATTGCTTTGTCCACTCCAAACAGATAATGGGCATAATGTCAAAGTATATGTGTGCAAAGCTGGCTCAAGAGACCTGGCTCTAAGCAATATACACAGCAACGAAACTACGTCTTATCGAACATGTCGCTGTAAGAATAACGCTCTAGATTTTTATTCGAGGGGTGCTTAGTTCGAATATCGGCAGCGACACCGGTTATACTGACTGAGAATTTTTTGTATTTTATTCAGTCTGCACAGGAATTCTACAGTTCCACGCTGTGCGTTATTCTCAGTGGGGCGAGACAGGGTCCACCTGGTGCTGCGGCCACTACTGGCCTATTGTACCAGCCCCAGATGATAGATGATGGTGATTGTGGAGCAATTGGTGAAATGAAGATGGGCATGGGAAACCGAAGTACTAGGAGAAAGCCTGCCCCAGTACCACTTTTTTCCACCATAAATCCCACATGACCAGACCCGGAATCGAACCTGGGCCGCCGCGGTGGGAAGCGAGCAACTAAACGCCTGAGTTATGGCACGGCCCCGTTCTGTGCGGTGTAGTCTGGATTAGAGTTTACCAATTTAATTCAGTCACGGAAAGCTTTCGCATTGCATAAACCTCTATAGGACACAAAATAAAATTATTTTGTATGACGATAAAAAGCTTGACGAAAAAAAGTAAAGGTGGTAGTAAATAAATGTAAGAGAAAGATGGGAGATCGACATGTTACTGAAAAGCACATGTTCAGGAACAATACGAGAGATCAAGGTTAAAACTAATATTCCCCATATTTGAAATTTGCAGTGTTATTTTTTATTCACATATTATTTTTTTTATGTTTGGCTTCATATTTGAACTTCTGATTCTGCATATGTCGCTTCATATAGTATATTTCTGGTTTTTTTTTGTTTCTGGGTAATTCTAGAATCCAGTTTCGTACAGACATCTGCTGACGAAATGGACGTAGGTATTTCCTTTGAGCCAAAAACAAACTTAAATTTCCTAATTTATTTCTTTTAAAGCGACATTTCTGATCAGAAGAATCTTCAACATCAAAAGTATATTGAGTGGCGTTTATAAAAATACTAATATTTAGATTATTATTTTTAATATTATAATGAAGTTTCCTATACGGAACTCCCATCTTCACCTCGAGGAACTCGGGTTTCTTGGGGCACCGTTTGGGAAACACTTGTCTGGATACCGAAAGAGTCGTAACTTTCGCAAAGAAGAAAAAAATATGTTCATAAATACGCGTCCATATTACTCGTGCTCGTTTGACTCGCTATGCTCGCGAGTAATATGGGCGATATGACAAGTCACGAGACAAGCAAATTTTTAATTTTTATTTTAAAAACTATAGCCACTAAATTAAAATACGACTATTGTCTATACACACTACGAGTAAATATACGGATCCTCAAGCGACGAAGCCTGGCGAGCAACTGAAGTAGTGTGGACGAAGATTTACGAGCACAAATAAAAACCAGAGGAGTCCCCCGACGTGCACAAGCCTGGCGAGCACGAGCACGAACACGAGTAATGTGGACGCGCCTTAACATACTGTTGTAGAGGCACGCGGTGACGTAATAGTTGGGGGACTATGCTACAAGCCTGAAGATCGCTGTTTCGAGTCTCGGTGAGGTGGATATTTTCAATTTACTTAATACTTCCAGCCGCAATATGGCCCTGAGGTCGACTCAGCCTCTAACAGAAATGAGTACCAGGAATCTTCCTGGGAGTAGAAGGCGGCATGCATGTTAAGTCTGACAACCTTACCACCATCTATGAGCAGACGGTCTAGAAGATGTGGGAGCGTCGACGTCTCACAAACCTATGGCCCTTCACGGCTTTTTGCGGGGTTAATTTTACTTTCTACATATTACTATATGTGAGACAGCTGCTGTTGACTGCGATAGCCATGTGTGTGGAGCGCCTGACTACAGACTGGACTCATTTCCTGGCAGGGATATGGACATTTCTCTCACCATGTTGACTTGAACCGAATGCTATATATTTCCTCTACATTTAATCGAAGAAAATATTAATAAACCGGAGACAATTAATTAAATAACGAGAAAATATGAAATATAAAAAGTACAGTTAAGTAACAGCATATTGGATGATCTAAATATTACACTTAAGCCCTTATGTTAAAAAAGATAAAATTATCCCTGTAACAGGTCGTGGAGGCCCACAGGGTTGTGAAATGTTGAGACTCTCACATATTCTAGACAATCGGCTCACAGATGACGGTGAGGTTGTCAGCCTTACGCGCCAATCTCCCTTTACCCCCAAGAAGATTCCTAGTACTCATTTCTGCTACTGGCTGAGTCGACCCTCTAGCCATATTGCGGCTGGAAAGATTAAGTCAATTGAAAAAACTAATCACTTAATTGGGAATTAAACCTACGACCTTCCGGCTTGTAATGTATTGCCTCAACCAAGTTATCGCACTTAAACTTAAACGTGCACACTAAGCAAATATTATCAGTGCTGGTTAGAGGCAGGAAGAGGGCGGAAGGGAAGTACCAAAATGTCAGTTATTCTAAAATTAAGTATATTTTGATTATACCCTCTAAACATGCGCTCCGAAATTTGTTCAAGTTTATCGTCTGTTACTATTTATCACGCGTAATCTCTATATCGGATTGTTGCTAAATTTCCTACCGAACACTCTTTAAATTATATCCAATGATTTGTCACGTTACCTTAGTCAGTTATAAATATTCATCTTCCTTGAAAGCTTAAATACAAATTCATGTCTATATATTTTTGAACTTATAAATTGTACTCGTAAGTGTGCGTATATCTGTGTATTTGTGCGTGCAAATATTTGTGTTTGTGTGTCCCTTATTTGATGAAAACATTTAATCAAATTCTTACAAAGTGGTATAATTATCTGTAAAAATACACTAAGAACTTTGGATTTGGATATATTTATAGGAAGACAGAACACGGCGTCCTTCGCGATAATGACTCTTATAAAGTTTGAGAATAAACCCTGTGGCAGTTTAGATCGAATTCGCGGGCAGACTATCTCTTCGTGTTCTGCTTATTGAAATACAAGCGCTCGCGCCTGCGCACGTATGCACATACATGATGTAAAATTTCTAGTTTTAACATTTGACCAAAACTCTATATAAAGCACTCACATTCATTTTTACTTTCGATTAATTATTCTCTCGGCTAAAACTGCTGGCGGTTAGCCGTGTGAACGTGGAATTGTTTTACTCCTCGAAGACAGTTTCCGCCCGTATTTTTGACGGAAAGACAGACAATATGGATTGTAATGATTAACCTCCTGACTCCGCCCACTGTTCGCCCACTGGTCCGAGGTGAAAAAAGATGCAAGCGACTGATCGTCTAACTTCGCCCACCGCCAGAATTTTTTCCCCAAATTATACGTCGACAGCATTTCAGAAATCAAGATTCCGTGACCATTTTCTCAAGCCACTGCTCACAACCATCCTAACGTCTTCATTTTTACTCTCCATTTACCGGAAGGTAAAGCTATCCCTGTAACAGGTCGTGGAAGTCCATTTGGTTGTGAGACATCGAGGCGCTCACATCTTCTAGACCATCGGCACACAGATGGCAGTTAAGTATAGCAGGCAGTAGCGTAGTTTGTTGAAGTACTATACTAAAAGCCGGAAGGTTGCGGGTTCGTTTCCCGACGCGGTCATTTGATTTTTTTCAATTGACCTAATTCTTTCAGCCGCACTATGACCCTGAGGTCGATTCAACCTTTAACAGAAGTTAGTGTCAGAAATCTTCCTGGGAGTAAAGGGCCGCCAGAACTTAGGCTGACAACCTCACCGTCGTATCTGAGCAAATTATTTAGAAAATATGGTAGCCTCGACGTCTCAAAACCCTATGAGCATCAATGGTCTCTTGCAGGGATAGCTTTACTTTACCAGAAGGACAAGTGGGCGATGCCTGGAAACCTGCTTACAAAAAGATGCTATTTCCGTCCCCAGAACAACATTTAAATTTATCAAAATTAAACCCCTGTGTGGTTTACAGGGCAACAAATTACCTTCCAATATTATCCACTTTACATTAATTCAGAAAATCAAAATTTCGCTGCGCATGTTTCAAGCAATTCTATATCTTCACTACCATGCAAACCTCACCAGAAGGACGAGCGGGTGAAGACTGGGAACCTTGTAGGAAAGTGAGTGCCCTAGATGGTATATACTTGGGGCCGCGACCGTTATCGCTTCAGACATTAACGTTATATACGGAGGCAGCTTCCTAAACGTCGGATACTAACTCCAAATCCACATTTATGATTGTTCGAGGAGACTATATTGCATTCAGTAACCTTGAATATTTCAGGTCTTATATGTAATTAATGGTTACTTTGGTTGATATGCGTGTAATACGAGTATGTTTCTTCTTGTTGAGGTACTGATCTCCTTGCTATCCTAAGTTATATTTAAAATGTAAGATTTGAGGTTGTCACTGCGGTAACTATGAAGAATGCCCTCTTCTGGGATGTGGCGCCGTGTAGATCTTGTGTGAACCGATGTTTCGGAGGAAGGTATCGCCTCCATCTTCAGGGTAGAAAAATCTGCGGGCGAGGAACCAGTTGCAGGTCTTCAGCCACCTGCTCACACTGGTTCCTCGTTCGCAGATTTTTTCTACCCTGAAGATGGAGGCGATATGTTCCTCCGAAACGTAAGTTCACACAATATCTACACGACACCACATCCCAGAAGACGGCATTCTTTAATTTTAAAATGTCCGACAATATCATGTTTTCATTATTTAAACCCTCATATGACATATTCATTTGAGTGATATTGATACATTATGTATGACGCTTTTCAAAATGTTTTTGCACAACTGAATGTTATCCATATAGTACACTCATGCTCTCTGTAAATCGTATCTCTAAATATCAGAAGTCATTTGACATGATGCGTTCAGTCATGTCATAAACAGCGAGGTTTATACCAAGCGGAATAAAAAGGACCTAATTTTCCCCTCTATTATTTACTTCAATTTTCATTCTCCAATTGTTAGCAACTATGAGCGTTATCATATTTTTGTAGTAGTAAAATATATATACAAACTGAAGCTTTTAGTACTGGCTTAACAAAAGCTTCACACAAAATGTGCAGTTTCATTAAAATGACTCTATTTGCTCTAATCCTCTTGTATATCCCCAGTTTTGCCTGGATACTGCAGATAATGGACCAAAGGTAACCGATGGATATTATTTTCCAGCCTCAACAACTCATTTAATGAACACATACGTACAGTGACTGATAAAATTGAGAACAAACAGCTTTGTGACATCATTAATCAGTGACACTTATATAGTAAACGCGAAGAATATTGAAACTTATCAGATCTGGAAATTACGTGTATGTATAAAGAAAAGGGTTATGTATCCTCGAGACAGAATAGACTCCTTTGAGCACAGCCCTTCTCACGAGACCAATAGTCGTTGCCATCGGTTCATGTCGTATGCAAATCAATCCGGTTCGCACACTTATGTTTTGGTTCTTCGAGATCCATATTGCCACATAGTATTGTGACTATAGATGAACTCTGGATTGGTCAGTAGATTTATTGACCACTTACAGGTTGTAATCACAAACAATTATAACAATATCGCTATTTCCACATTTTAGAATTCACAAGAGCGCACACTCTGGTGTTGTCAGTCTGTGAGTAGAAGTTCCCTGATGAAGGCTCCAACTGTGGTTACTCCTCTGCCTCCAGACTCAAGTTCTCTTTTCACAGACTTCCGTACAGAACTAACTGAACTGACTTGGTCGCCCCAGTTGTCTTCAAGGTTATTAATTCTTCTGCACGAACCAAGTAGAAACAACCTTTCTAAGAGTACCTATATTGTTTCGCGTCGATTCTTTGCTGCGGAAACGTGTTTACCTAGCCGTTGCCTAGAATATGATCTTTTATATTTGCCTATCTCGCGGTAGTTGGATAGTAACGTCTCTACAGGCTAAAATATTAATATAAAACTAGATCCCAATTTTGTTATTCTCTTCAGATTTTCCATATAAATTTTTATATATAATTCTCATGCGTGCTAAGTGTGCTGCATGTCCCGTCTAGCTCATGATGTTTCACTGCTCTAGTAATATCCTAGACATGGAATCAGAAAGTGTGGACTACATATGCGGGTATCCTTCGTTTCACGAACCTTCGATTTACAAATTTTCGTTAAATGAAGCATATTGATTTGTACCTGTGTCTCACTTACGGAAACTCATTTTCGATACAAGGAATAACTTAGGTTCATGAGTTCGGCGACTGTTACATGTGAATTACATGGAAATTTCACTTCTGGTTTACGAATTTTTACCTTAAGAACAGTTTTAATGGGACGATTTTTTCCACGGCTTTTCCAGCCCATTCAGGGCCCTGGCCTCAGTTCCGTAATCATATTTACAGACGGTAGGACTCCTTGGACGAGTGATCAACTCGTCGCAAGGCCTCTCCCTAAACACAGGATAACTCAAACACAAAATAAACGCAGATACACACCAAACGTCCATGCCTTAATTGGGTTTCGAACCCACGATCCCAGCCTCCGAGCGAAAGAAGGCAGGTCATGCCTTAGGCCGCGCGGCTCCTGTGGTCTGCAATGAAACGAATTACCTTACCAAATCAAGGGATACTTGTATACTATAAGAGTGGTTTGGAGCTTAATATTTTGTGTTAGGATCGTCAAAGTGAAATTCGACTTCTAAAACTTTTAGAAATCTACCCAAGTTTTTGCCTCTAGAAATCCTTCAGAAGAAGTTTCGGGACTCGGTCAGACCATTCCGTATCTGTACACGTCTTAGATGTGAAGAACTGTTTTTCTTGAACATACACCTGCATTAATTCTATCAGCTTATACTTAAGGATCTCACTTCAGAAATTGAAATGCAAACGTTGGGGATTAATGGTTAGGAACCTACACCATTTTCGGAGGTACGCGGTTCTAATTTGGCAAGGAGACCGAGTAACCTGTTGGAACTTTTCGTGGTTTTCTTCAGTCCTCGTAGACAAATTCTGATATAAATTAAACTAGCCTATGTTTGTTTTCAACCGTCTCCAACAAAACTATGTAGTTTATCTGGGACCTGAGGTTTACACAGCGTTCGTTACGAAGAATTCTATCTTCGGTTATACCTGTGTAAAACCGTGTGGTCCTCTGAAAGGCGAGTGATATATCAGACCAAGATATCGCCTCCATCTTCAGGATTAGTTCATAAGCAAAGCAAGAAACCAGCGTGAAGCAGTTAGCAATAGGGTAGGAGCTGGGTGAAGTCCTGTGTCGACTTGGTCGCTGTGGACAAGAGGAAAATTTCCCCCTGCCAGAAATCAAACCACTCATTCTGCAGCCTAGCCACTATGCAGACTAAGCTATTCCGGCTCCTGTGTAGTGTATAGTATTAATTGAGATCTGCTTCATCGTAAATACTTCCAACTAAAATCCTGGATTCTGAAACTGAGTTCGCATATACATAAAATGCAAGCAGTATGTACCCCAGTCACGAGTGAAAGGGGACATAATATTAAACTTGCCTCTTAATGGACCCGTAAAAGTTAGTCTTCCAGATTGCAGTCATTAAGAGGGGCCAGGGGTACCAGTAGAAGCTGAGGAGAGCAGTGCGTGAGTTGTTTTGGGCTGGGGGACTGCTGCATTTCATGCCGCCCTAGGGTTGGAACCTTGTCTCTCCCAGAGGGAAATGCTTGGTAGGCACAGGCAAAGTTCTCAGCGAGACCCTGGTTCTCTTCTGGTAAAATACGAACTTTGATCCTCCTTTTCACGTGCATACAACAGCAGTACCCTAAATGATTGTCACGTTACTCTGTAGTTACTAACAGTATGTAAAATAGCAGTGTAGATGATAACCTAGGCATTAATGTTATATTTGTGTCACAGCAACGCTTTTCAGAGCTCAAGGCAAATTCATAAGCTATTATACGATTTCTTTTATTAATGGAGTTATGGTCGGTATAGTTCGCTTGCGGACTAAAATCACGGAGTTTAATGGAGTTAACTAGGTTGAAGTCCATTCACTTGTTTACTGTATCCTTGGGTCATTGAAGTATCCAGTTATTTGCATGAAGTAAACAAATGTGAAGCTGGTCACGATAGCCGAGCGGTCTAAGGCATGTACTGTCTTCGCTCGCTTGGAAACCTGGATCGTGGGTTCGAATCCCACTCAGGGCATGGATGTTTAGTTTGTGTGTCTGCGTTTTTCTGTGTTTGTGCACAGGTAGAGGCCTTGCGACGAGCTGATCACCCGCCCAAGGAGTCCTACCGAATGTGTAAGTTCTAGAAAAACCGAAGTGAACGGAGAAGTTCATGGAGGTAGGCCTAGGCCCAGGGGGGCTGTAGTGCCGAGGAAAAAAAAAACAAATGTGGAAGAGTTCAGGACGTTTGTCAGTCTGTTCTAATGTTTCATCTTCGAAATTATTGATAGGTATTGATCAAATTTAATTTGAATATCTACACGAAAAGTTGTTCTGATGAATTTAATTTTGAATAATACTTTCCTAAAGTATGAATGGCTTGTTCTGTCGCATAACATTTATGTCAGACATTTTTCGATGTAGTGTATATTTGAGAAACGGACAGAAAATAGTTCGGATTCCTGCTGTACGATTGTATAGTACGATTATCATTGTCAGAGTGGAATGAATACTACTGAATGAATACTACTGCCAATAAATTTGATAAGGAGAAAACAATTCGGACAGCTGTGAAATAGAAGTTATCAGTATGGCTCTAGCGAAAAGTAATTAGCAAATGCCGACTCTTTGCGAAGTGTAACCATTTAACGAGCTGGTGTCGTCACATTAATGCTGCAACGATGAATATAATAATGAAATAAATAGCACGTTAGAATAATGGAGACTGTTTGGTAAGGCGGCAAAGTGTGTGAGATGAGGAACTAGTATTATTTATTATGCTAGAAAAGCATACAGCCAATTGTCTGTGTATCTGTAGGGTAAGTGTGGATGGCCCCATTGTGGAAGTGCATGAATTGCAATGAAACACATGACACCACACAAATTTCTCTTCTCTTTACTGACATGAAGCTTTGTCCCGCCCTTTTCATCCCAGATTTCTGTTTGTCCATTCCATTTGTTTCTCCAAGATTCCTTCTACATGTCTGTCTCCCCGAGTGAACACGACAGATTATGGCAATGTAGAATTCTGTGCTGGAAGTTAACATTGAGAAAGTGACTGTTGAATGTGGGCTACAAACCACAGAAATTCGATCTTTAAGAACAGAGACCGCAATTACAAAATGAAATAAGACTAGAAAGGAATATGTCCTTGCGCTTAGCTAATTAAGCACTACACCATGAAGGCGTATATGGGAGTGGATGTGTAGATCCACATTTTCCTGACCTCGGCACTAGCTGGAGGTGAGTGGTCAGCTTCACTTCCCTGAGAAAGAAATATAAACTTGTTATGTACCAGTGCCTATACATCGGTGATTCGACTTAATTTAAGCCGGTCAACACGTTATAGTTCGAGTCACGTGATGGACATTTACACACTCGGAAGATAAATAAAAAAGTAAAGCTATCCCTGTAACAGGCCGTGAAGGCCCATAGGGTTGTGAGACGTTGAGGGTCCCACATTATCTAAACAGTCGGCTCAAAGATGGCGGTAAGGTTGTCAGCCTTACGCACTGGCCGCGCTTCACTCCCCTGGAAAATTATTTAATTAATTTCTGGTACTCATTTCTGTTAGAGGCTGAGTCAACCCCAGGGCCATAGTGCTGCCGGAAGGATTAGGTCAATTGAAAAAATCCAATGACCTCATCGAGATTTTAACCCGCTACCTTCTGGCTTCTAAAGTGCCTCAACCAACTACGCTAACCCGGAAGATAAATGCTATTACAAAGCTAGTTACATCGTACATGTTGAACATTGATACCTTATTTGAAAAGAATCTTGAAGTTATTTATAATTACTTACCTTCTCGCGCAATTTGTGGCTGAATATATCTATAATGTTGTAAATTGCGATTGCTCATTGCAATTGATTTTTAGGTTTCTTCGAATTATAGCATACCTCATTAGTGAATACATTATATATATATATATATAGGCGTATTTATCGAAATACCGGACTGTACGGCATAACATCCTAGATGACACTGTCTGATAGTCACCACCGTGAAAACCCGTAGTTTCGTGTGTGAAATTAAATATTGTCCTATTCAGATATTTTGTCTTAATGGAAAATATGATCCTAGTATGTCAGTTGTACTGAAAGTCGCAGAAGAGATGAATACAGCGGTACTGTACTTGTCTCGTATTCGACATATACACGATTAATCCTAGTAGGTAACTGACTCTTCTATCTCAGGGTTCATGGTCTTTTCCGACATCAGTACCGTATTACTTCAGAAGTATGGCGCCCTCGAATTTACGATGCATCCATTTTTTGAATTTTGGTTTTAGAAAGGTGCACATTCATCAAATTTAAGGCGCACCTCAAATTTTCAGTGGGGAAATTGTGTAAAATGTGCGTCTTATTCTCTTAGTAATACAGTATATAACATGGACGCCTTTTCAAAATATCTCTCTGTTCCACACACTTAATCATCTTTGCAGCCACTTCGACACTGCATACGTATGTAATATTTTATAACATATTCATCAGATGTAGCGACATTCAACAACCAAGAGAAAATGACGTTCGTGTTGGTGTCCTCTCAAAAGGACTGACTTGCTTATCTAGCGCCGTGATGGTGACGCAATTTCTCGTACAGGTGTGTGAAACCGGTGGCCTAGGCGTGTGTTTGCAGGCGCTACTGTACCTGTTCCGCGATTCGGATGTTGGAAAAGTCAAGAGAAACTAATGAATGAAGAACCGTTAATAAATAACGTAGTTGTACGCTGATGCATGGTGGAGAAAATTTGCTATTATAGAGTGATAACAGTGAAGCAGTATGCTGCTTTCTGCAGTAAAGTAAAATGAAATAGTAAAAGAATCATATTTGTGGACCATGAAAATTTTCAAACATTTTCTTAAAATTTGTGGTAAAAGGTACTACTAAAAATGTCTCCTTCTTTCGTCATTCGATCGGAATTTGGTGAAATCCTTGTCATAAACATAATCGATATGTGAGTTTATCTTATAAAATGCTACTTGATTTCTCTTAACACTCGGTTGAAGCGACAGTAAATCCAAGATAATTATTGCACTGAAGTATTCCATGAGCTCAAATAAAGCTTTATATTGTGGCGTAACTAACTAACTTACTAACTCAGATGGGAGCTCTTCTTCAGAAGCCACCAGTTGTGAAACTACTCAATTTCCCAGTATTTTACGGAACTCCAAGATTCAGTACCATGTTAACAAGAGCCCTTCCACTGGTCGCTATCCTGAGTCACATCAGTCCATAGCAGTCCATCCTGTCTCTAAGATCAATTTTAATATTATCCTCCCACCTACGTCTATATCTTCCTTCTGGATTTACCACCAAAACATTATATGCATTTTTCTTCTCATGCGTGCTACATTCTCTGACCATCTCATCCTCATTTACTTCATAATTCTGTTTGGCAAAGAGTAATGTTGTGGACTTCTATGTATTATTTATAAGCTGTAATCTCAGAATTTCTGGTACTCTACTGGGTAACTTTATAACATGAGGGATTAAGGTTCATACTGGCCATGTCAGAACTTTTAATTGCCAGTTTCCCAATTGTACTTCCCGGGTTCGATCCAAAGCCAGGTCATGTGGGATTTGATATGAAAAAAATGGTACTCTGGTAAGTTTCTCCAAGTATTTCGGTTTCCCCTGTGAATTATAGTTTTTCAAATTCCTTCATGTTCATTATTCGCCATATCACCGACAAAATATAGCGTCGATAGTGACAGCGTGGTTAAATAACCAAAAAGAAAGAAAGAAAAGTATTCGTGCTAACGGATGTATACAGCCTGAGGAGTTCAATTAATGTACTGTGTTGTAAGCAACTAGCAAGAGGATGCCACACTTTAGGCAAAACTTTCCCCTTTATAATGTACACAGTGCGCACCACGCAACAAACTGTTTGTTCACCCCCCAAGTTTCGTGACTTCGTTACAATATCACAGAGTTCTGAGGCTCTCTATAAGCTAGGATACTGCGTACACTGATATGTGTAATATCTCCATGTACACAGAGAACACCACTAAGTTCCAGTTTATGGTATAACTATGAGGTTTCAGGGAAGAATGAAGAGCCTATTTCCTAAGAGCTAGGTGCGCCGGGTGTTTTACTGCTTGAGAAGAATGTATATGTAGTTTACTGTAAATGTGTTAAGTATTTATTTACGAGAAAACACCCTTTGCCCCTACATGTCGGCTGCATTTAAACACCTTCGTTCACAACAGACCTATCTTTACTCTCACATAATGAATGGTCCCCTCTCGTTGGTGCTTCCACCTTATCGTGGTGAGGGGGTTTGAGTATGCCAAGGACCCTGAGAGCTATACCAGCGGTAGCGTAACTACTGGCAGGGCCTCCCTTGCTGGACAGATCAAAGNCTGTGGACCTGTCGTCTGACAGATTACTGATGAATGAAAATGAATGGTCAGTGTTTCGGCTTCATGTCAGTTTTGGGGGCGGTTTATAATCTCTATCAATTAAATGTACTTTGGAATTTTATTCATTTTTGAAGTCACGTCATAGAAATTTCAGAAAATTTCAGTTTGAATTAATCGTGCAATTAATTGTCGTTCACTCCAAAACATTTGTACGAATATTTTTTCTACTTGTACTTTATAATGAAGTATTTTTATTTTATATAATATATTTCTGTAAGGTTCAGTGAAACAATTTTGCATTCACATCTTTGCATAATAGCAGTAGAGAACTGGTCGAAATCCTTAGTAAAGGAAAACGTTATTACTACACGAATAGAAATGTCCAGGACGACAAACGTAGCTACGACAATATCTCTATTCTCTAATTTTTATAAGTTCACTTACAAAAGTTCGTTGTGTAGTGCCCAAATTCCTTTGAAATTATGTGTTATGGAAATTACTCGAATTTATAGAACCAAGAATCGAAACATTACGCGTGAACACATTACGTTAGACTCATATTAAAATGACAGTTGAGAGGTATCTTCCGATGATATCACTATCACGTTTATGAGAAAACTAAGTATATGTTGCTGTCTCGTGACCAAAATGCAGGGCAAAATCATGACATAAAGATAGGAAACAGATATTTTGAAAATGTGGCACAGTTCAGATATTTGGGAACGACGGTAACAAATCAAAACCTGATTCAGGAGGAAATTAAGAGGAGATTGAACTCGTGTAATGCTTGCTACCATTCAGTCCAGAACCTTTTGTCTTCTCGTCTGCTGTCCAAAAACATAAAAATTAGAATATACAAATCTATAATTTTGACTGTGGTTCTGTTTGGGTGTGAAACTTGGTCTCTGCCATTAAGGGAGGAACATAGACTGAGGGTGTTTGAGAACAGGGTGTTGAGAATATTTGGACTGAAGAGGGATGAAGTGACAGGAGGTTGGAGAAAACTGCATAATGAGGAGCATCATAACTTGTACTCTTCTCCAAGTATAATTAGAATGATCAAGTCAAGGAGGATGAGGTGGGCAGGGCATGTAGCACGAATAGGGAGAAAAGGCATACATATAGGATATAGGATATTTGTGGGAGAGCCAGAAGGAAAGAGACCACTGGGCATACCAAGGTGTAGGTGGGTGGAAAATATTAAAATGGATCTTAAGAGAGACAGGATGGGATGGAATGGATTTATGAGGCTCAGGATAGGGACCAGTGGAAGGCTCTTGTTAACACGATAAAATGCTGGGAAATTCTTGAGTAGCTGCAGAATTGACGGCTCCTCCAGAAGGTCTCAGCTTAATGAGTAAGTAAGTAAGTAAGTAAGTAAGTAAGTCAGCTGGTTAAAAGTTATAGAATTTTCTAGATCGTAAATTCCTAAAGATGGGGACAGAGGTGATCCCTGAAACGTCGGTAATTTGTAAACAATGTACATGAGTGATATCCCGAGAATATTGTCGCGAATTTTAGTGACTATAGACGGGGTTTGGATTGGTGA
Organism: Cryptotermes secundus; assembly: GCF_002891405.2. Lineage (NCBI taxonomy): Eukaryota > Metazoa > Arthropoda > Insecta > Blattodea > Kalotermitidae > Cryptotermes > Cryptotermes secundus. The sequence goes on along the minus strand of NW_019728498.1, from coordinate 1,571,640 downwards.
ATAGATTTATTAGACACTCAGAGTCGTAACTACAAATAATTATAACACTCTGAAAATTACTGTAACTTTAGCACACGGAATAATGTCTGCTTGCTAGTAGTTGCTTGATAACGAAACTCACCTGGTTAACGCTTCACAGCTGAATACTCAACTACTGAACTGTATTCTGAATTCTCTTAAAGCTTCTTGAGGACCGAATATCGGCCACCACACCGAAGAGTTAATTACCATTCTCACGGTGTCACGGGGGTGTCTTTGTTAATATTCGTTGCAGCGGGAAAGCGTGTTAGTGAGCCGTTGCCAGAAAATGTACTTCATCTTCTGTTCATTGTTCTTCCGGCTTTCAAGAGGTGATTACCGGCCGTTGTTTAGCAAATTATCATACTCGTCACCATATACTGTAGGCTTCGCCACTTGTTCAATCGTAACCTGAAGTTTAATAGTATCTTAACCAAATTCGCGCTCAACAAACATATCAGGCTTTGTGCAAATTATAGTCCATTATATATAATAATTCGATAACATGCATTTTTGTGTTTTAAAAAGTAAAAAGCAGATATTTACATTTTGTTACTCAGGTCTAACGTTGTACGGTTATATGACTGATAACGCGGTCCTGAGGCCAGTCTTCTTTTAATGCCTTTCCTTGTCTTGTCTCCACCTCGTAGTTACCGGAATAGTACTTCAAACAGTCTGCATAACCACATTTTTCCACGCTCGAATCAGTTTGTGTTTCATATTTTATATCAACATTTTTAATGCCGTCTTAAAACTTGCAGCAGGATGAGGCGTGTTTAAAGGTAAAAGCAAAAATTCCTTCGGGCTTCATGAAATAAATCTTATGTAGGTACCTTACTATTTCAATTACGAATACCAATATTTCCACTTTCAATTTATTATAACTTTACCTTCTGTCGTTCCTTAAAAAGTGAAATCTGAAATCATTCACATAGCTTGACATAAACCTGTCTCTAAAATACTCGTAAACAGGTTAATATTCTTCATCTTCTTTCGCGAGGAGCCGTACTGTATTACATTAAAAACAACTTAATGGAGTTTTCCGTTTCAATGGCTCCCAGTGTACCTCTGAATGTAACATTAGGCCTCCCACCCTGCTTATATATCTTAGATAGACCCGTTAATGGAGTGTGGAGAAGCCGCCGGCGCAAATCAACAGCATGCGCAAACAAGCAAAAAAATCCCTCTTTCGCGTCTTCCTTTCTCTCAAGTTTCCGTTTCTTTCTATGTTGCTCCTTCTCTTTCTAGGCACGCAGAGGAGATGACAGCATGCAACGGAAAACATTTCTTAAGTAAATATTTTTATTTCGCATCGATTTGTTTCATGTTTCATGTGTTCTCCTTTCAAATATTCATGAAATTAAATCACATAGCCGACGTTTTTTCATGGGAACGAATTAAGGTTACGGAATGGACATACGTGTTCTTTGTGATATATTCCTACTTAATGTGTATCCACGGCGCCCTGCAGTAAGCGTAGGCTGGCAATTCGTCCAGATTTAGCCTAGACACTCCCTGTTTTTGTATCTTGCCCCGGGACGTAACCCGGTTAATTAAGAATAGAATAAATACTCCTGATTTCTGCTTTAAATGATCCTTGTACCCTTAAAATATTTGTACCTCGAGGGAGATATAAGTATTTATTCTGAAACAGCTTGTTACTAACTCGTCTTTTTTAGGAAGGAAAAAAGAAAAGAAACTTTTCATCAACAACAACGACAGGAGGAGGAAATGGAGGTGGAGGACTGAGTGTCTGAGAGGTGAATTTCCTCTTGTCCGTTTATAAGAGAAGAGGTTTTATTAGTTTTCAGCATGTGATTTTTTCTTCCCTGCTCCACTCAATTTCATGTGTTCTACGTGGAAAACTTTTGGCTTCGTTGCAGTCGATGGACATATATTGGAGGCAACTGGGTCGCTGACTTGACTGAATTTTTCAATAAATACAGCAAACAAACGTCCGATTAAAGAGGTAAAATTTCCCCATGCTTAATTTATTAAATACCATGCCATGGAGACTTATAGAGAGAGGGTAGATATAGCTCCACCACTGTTGACTTCGCCAATAGATGAAGGTGAGTGGTCAGCTTCATTACCCAGCCGCTTAACCCAGTGAGAAATCGTCCCTGGTATTCATTGGATAGGAGGCTGGTTGGACCCAAAAGCAGATAAATGCCTTATTATTGTCACTTTATTAATAACAGTTCTCAAATGCAGGTACTGGGATATGTGGGATTATTCTCTGTCAAACCAACGCGGGAATTTCGTAAATTTGCCGTTATATTACTAGAACTGAGGAAGACATGGAAAGTTTCTAACAGTGCGCAGAACACAGAAGAGGTACATGGGTTTTACAATTTACTTTGAGAAAAGGGGACTAGGCTTAATTGGAATTACGCTTCACAGGCGGTCGATTGAACAAGCCCACTATGCAACAGAATGAATTTTATTGTTCGGGGAATCGCATTTTCATATGGTATGTTTCGAGAATAGAATCAGTGGCTAAGACAGCGGAGAATATGAATGAGAGGGTATTATTTTTAATATTATAATATCTATGATATTGTGTTTGTTTGTTTGTGAATGCGATTACAGTGCCCAAATTGTTTTTTTTTACAAATACATTTTTATTCCGTCAACTTTTAAACTATGCTACTAAATTTCTAAAATTCGTTGCTAAATTATGGAAAAGAATATTATGAAACTAAAATTTGTGAAGAAGAAATTTACAAGTTGCGGATCGTAGCATTAAAATCATGGATACGTTTTGTCCTATAGTTCTGTGGCGTGCCTTCTAAAAGCCGGAATATCTGAACAGAGTTGGTGTCCATTGCTAGACAACGGTTTGCTAAAACACGTTACCGGGACATCAAGCTGGAACAGATAATTGCTCAGCAAAGCTCGGTAAACACTGCTTAAAAGCCGGAATAGTGGAGCCAGATAGGGAATTATCCATTTTGCTAGGTGAAGTTTCATGTATGTTTCCGAGACAACGCATACATAACAGACCGTTACGACGAAATGAAAACCAGAAGTAGTGCAGCTCCCGCGGTAACGAATACAATGGCTACAGGTGCATGGAACATACGAAACGGAACCCATGAACAACATGTTTTCTAGGCCGTCCGACTGTCGGTTATAACAGTCGTAGGAGGCGACGAAAAGGGAAGTCTCAAATTTGACACAGTAATATATTATCTGGAGTACGAAGAGCCTTGGACCCGAGAAAGATTGCGTTTGCAAGGACCAGCAGCATATACAAAAGACAGACCCGTCCTCTCGTCAGAGATGGCGCCGACAGAAAACAAGACCGTAACTGTCAAACGGTAATAAAGATCTGGTGGCAAGCCCCAGATGGGTGCTTTATGCCAAGACAGACTGGCCGACTGACCGTCGGTCGTAAAATGAGACTCAGACTCAGAAAATGGAACTCAAGACAGTAAAATATGGTCGTGAGTCCCAAGGGACAAGGACCGGAGATAGACTGCGCTGGCAAGGGCCAGCAGCATATACAAAGGACAGGCCCGCCGTCTCGTCAGAGAGAGCGCCCCGCAAAAAAAAAAAGACCATAACTGTCAAACACTAATAAATATCGGGTCATGAGCCCCAAATGGGGTTCGACGCCAAGACTTACTGAATGACCGTTAGTCGCAATGTGACTTTGACTTGAACAGAACAGAATAGGGGAGAACAAAGCGGACCACAGAACAGAAGCGAAAGGAGCAGGGCAGACAGTAGAAGAAACCAGCTCAACTAAGGACCAGAAGACGACAGACTAGCCAGGTGGCATTACCTGGAAGACGTTATTTCAGAGTGATTGTAATTGTAATTGTAAACAACTTATGAAATAAAGAGTTTCGCTTAATCCGGAATCTCGGCCGCGCCATAGCTCAAGCGGATAGTCCCTGGCTTCCCACCGCGGCGGCTCGGGTTCGAGCCCGGCTCTTGTCAAGTGGTATTTGTGGTGGACAATGTGGCGCTGGGGCAGGTTTTCTCGGAGTACATCGGTTTCCTCTGCCAATCTTCATTCCACCAAATTCTTCATTATCATAATCACCCGGGGCAGGTACAATAGGTCATTCAGTGGCCGCCGTGTCGAGTGGACCCAGCTGGTCTCCACGCCCCATTATGAGAATTATATAGAAAGAAATCCGTTTCCCATTAATTTCTTGTCGCGTTACCAGGATGCGTGACAATATATTTACCTCAGTTACCATTCTCAGTCTCCATTTTTATTTGTTTCCAGACCAAATAGTCGTATTACCTGCTTGAATAAAGCATTTGATACAATGGAAACTGATTCTCATTTCTTGTGTCTGTAATTTAATATTCTTAGAATGTACTTGTCTTAGGCTGTTAGATGTCAGGCTTTGCAAACACCTTAGCCTATGTACATTTCAAAGTAACTTTATTATCCTCACTGTCTCCCAGAATTGCTCTAAGGAGCCATAAATTTCACATTTACGCGACAAACTCTTGTTTCTGAGACAAATAACGCTAGAACATCTAGAGATATAGGTAGGCAAACATGCAGTCTCATGTCGTTCATATTCTAGTCTGAGTAAAAATGAGATGTATACAGATTCCGACAATAGGAAGTTTTGAGGAGTATGAACATGCATGCGAGTCTTAAAGCTGTGTCTTTTCGCAAATAAAGCAGACGAAACAGCAGCACAAATGTATAGGAGAGAAGAGTGTGTAGCATTATGTCTTGTACTTGCAGACAAAGAGCAGGTAAGGAAAGCATATGCACCTATGGCAGATATAAAGAATGGTTGCTTTATATGAAAAGTAGAAAACTTGATAAGAAATGTAGAGTTGTAAAAAAGAGGAAATAGCGTAGTAAACCAGGCAGCATTCACATCGTAGATGGCCCAGGAATACACACCTTGTTCAGGAAAATAGGTCAAGGGGTTTATATTCTGCATATATTGTTTCCTTCATTCCCTTGCATTAATGGGTAAATGGGAATTATAGGTTTGTTTGCTGCACACACACTGCCGGTCACCTAAACTGTAAGGTCAAATTACGTAGCCCTCTTTTTTTTTTAATTCGCTTAGCGGGGGGGGGTGGGGTCCAACTCGGTCCACTGGTACGGCGGCCACTCATTAGCCTATTGTACTTGTCCCGGGTGATTATGATGATGGAGAATTTGGTGGAATGAAGATTGGCAGGGGAAACCGAAATACTCGGAGAAAATCCGCCCCAGTGCCACTTTGTTAACCACAAATCCCACTTGATCAGACCCGGGATCAAACCCGGGCTGCCGCGGTGGGAAGCCAGCGACTAACCTCTTGAGCTATGGCGCGGACTGCTTAGCCATCTTGCTGAGACCAGTAGATCACAAAGACGTGTCTTTGATTAAAATCAGGCACCAATATTTGTGATAATAATTTTATTTGTCAATAAAATCCAGCTGTAACTTGCTGTAAGATGGCGCGCTTCTTGAGAAATTGATAGTTCTCAAGAAATTAATCGAATTTTACATTTATTACAGTTTTAAGAAGAGCTTGCCACTCGTTTCGTTGTCACATGAATCTCGTCACACTATCATATCATATATTTCTTTAAAATATGTCGTAATACTATTCTCCTATCTGCGCCTAGAGCTACCAAGCTTTCTTTGCCGTACAGGCTGAAATTTTGCACGCAATTTAATACTTCGTCAGCGTGCATCATATGTTTTCTATTCTGTTATGGCTCTACTGCCCATTGTTGGACCTTGGCCGCTTTTTCAGTTTCTTAATTTATACGAAGTTGGTAGGACTCTTTTGGACGGGTATCAGCCCATGGCAATGCCGCTACCTACACACAGAACAATACAAACACAGAATAAACGCACACAGACATCCATGCCTCAAATGGGATTCGAACCCAAGACTCCAGCGTTTGGACTGACTGCCTCAGACCGGGAGGGCTCTGCGATCATCGTCATATGTTCTCAGTCTCCTCTTTTGAGATCTCACATCTTCATTTTTAAAATACCGAAAGCACGTAAAGAATTCCGAGAGTCTGGTTTTAGCTGCTACGTCTCCTAGACTGTCAGTATAAAGCGGGTTTTGTTCTAGATGTGTCACGCCCATGTGAGATTTGTGATAGATAAGATGAATTGCTTTCTTCTCCAGTTATTCCATTCCGCCCTCCATTTAGTTCAACATTATCTCCATTGCTCTTTCATTGTCACGAATGCCTCTTGCGTCACTAATTAATGCAGAGTCCTTAAAATTCTGACAGTCTGCCAACCTTAACACAGGAATTCGGTATAGCTTAAAATAATTTTTCGTTAAACTATAAGACCAAATCCAGTCCACAGTCAAGGATACCCTCATGCCCGAGACTGTCGTTAATATAGTTAGTACCTGAAATGGGTGTAGAAATAATTGCTGAAGAGAAGCTGGACTGAGATATTGCAATGTCTACTTTATTTCGAAAACCTACATTTGAGTGCGGGGAAAACGTAATTTGAATATTACAGACATAGCCACACAATTAAGAAAACTGGAAATATAACACTAATTAGTAATTAGACCCATAAAATCGGGCACAATTCTTGATACTAAGGGGACACACCCACACGTAGATTCAATATCAAGATCTTCCCATGAATCACTCTTGCTTTTCTGGCTTTAAAGTAACGGGCCAACCAACTTCCTACAGACTTCTTCACTGAAACCGGCCAAATTTAACCCATCATTTCATAAACCCTAGCAGAAGAAGATCTCTGTCTTCTGGGATGTAACTTCGTGTAGTCCGATAAAAGGCAATATTTGGGGGGAATATGTCTCTGCTATTTTCAGGGTCGACGAATTAGCCAGGCCAAAAACCAGCAAGAAGCACGTAAGGAGAAAGAAGGAGTAAGTCAAGAAAGAAATTAACAGATTACCGCTTGCTTCTGCTGGTTTCTTGCATGGCATATTTTGATCTCTGAAGATGAAGGCGATATGTCCCTCCGAAACATTTGGCTGTCTCCGAAATACACGGCATTACAAGCCTGAGGACCGTACTTTTAGCAGTCAAGTTCATAATAAAGAAATTCCCCGCCTTATATGGAACAAAACGTTCATAGCATGGTCAAAGTGTCGACAGCTGGACTGTGTCTCAGCCACATTAACTCAGTTCACAAACTTTTACCTATGTCTCTTCAAGATCAATTTCGATATTATCATTTAGCCTACGCCTTGATCTCCAAAATGGCGTCTTTTTAGAACCTTTTTGACCAAACCTTTGTAGTTCAATGGATTTCTTTTATGCTTTCTACCTTCTCTTGTTTGAATGATTTTGTGGTGCCTAAAACTGGCGTTTGGTTTGCTACCTGTTTCATGATGGTTTCTTGCTTTTCTTATTCGGCTCTGAAGATAGAGGTATGTTCTTTCGAAACGTCGGTTGACATTAGCAGTTTACACAGCGTTATATCCTGGAACAGTTCATAACCATTGCAGTGGGAACCTCAAATCCTGCATAGTCAAAACACTTCAAATTTCAGACACAAATTAAAAGCCAGTTGTCGTCCGGACTAATGATTTGCAGTTAACTACTCTTATTCTGTGAGATCAACTTATAGAACGATATGTCGAAACTTCAGTTTTGCATAACTAGAACTTCCCACTAATCCGACAAGGCTGAACGCAACGCTACGACCTAGAATCTGAATACAATTTCAGAATATTGCCGCTAATATTTTCCGTTTTTAAACTGTTACCTTTATGAATACAAGGTTGTACTTCACCGCAAAGACAATTACGAGAAAGTTTTAAGTAAACTTATCCACCATCCCACATCCAAGGTGCCGGCATGCTGCAACACAGCTCTGCCCACAAGGATGTGGGTTGCACCATCAGCATAGAATTGCTACAGATAAACCAAGGTCAAAATTTGTAGCTGCAAAATATGCCGTAGGAGGATGCAAAGCCGGAATAAGGAGATTTCTGCACCGATGATTATATATAGGCCTAAGTAGGCCTGCAAACCGTGAGTGTACTTAAACACCACCGTGAATGTGGAGATAGAGGTTACCCCTGTCCTAACTAATATCTGTAATTCAACTTTCTCCATATCCAAGCTCATGATTCCTGACTACCTTGCACATAATTAAGTCCACAATTTCATTGAGACTTATATCAAAATACTGGTATTGAATAATGTTGAATAATTGTTTTTTGTTCTCTTTCCTTACTCTCTGTTTAACGGCCGCGCCATAGCTCAAGCGGTTAGTCGCTGACTTCCCACCGCGGCGGCCCGGGTTCGATCCCGGGTCTGGTCAAGTGGGTTTACTGGTGGATAAAGTGACTTTGGGGCGGGTTTTCTTCGAGTACTTCGGTTTCCCCTGCCAGCCTTCATTCTATCAAATTCTCCATCATCATAATCACCCGTGGCAGGCTACAATATGCCAATCAGTGGCCGCCTTGCCGAGTTGTTCCAGTTGTACTCCACCCCCCCACCAAGCGAATTAAAAAAAATACTATCTGTTCAACCTACTGCGAATTTCTTAATGTAGGCCTAATAATTAATTAGAGAACTATAAATCATGAAATCGTTAACGTACAGTTTTGAAGTGCACATTATTGTTTAAAACGTCCTAGCAATGAAAGGAGTGATACACTATACCAAGCCTTTGCCTAGGAACGATAAGGGGACATCATACGAAACAGACCGATGGGCGGGATTTATGAAGTATGCCGTTGAGATGGGCCGAGGCGCCATGATATACATACCGAGTTTCAAAACGACTGGTTCAGGCTTTCAAAGGTTAAAAGGGGGGGGGGTACGCAGACGAACAGACAGTATGGAGATCATATTACCCTACTTTCATTTTTTTCAAAAGAGGGAAAGTAGGCTAAAACTGCAGCTACTGCTATGAATTATGAAATCGACATATTTAAAGACACTCAAAATTCTTTTTTTAAAATATAATATATGGGCTTGTGCATGAAGTTAAAATAATAGTTTTATTAAATTCAAACAGAATGGCACATTCTGTTGTGTAACCCATATATAAAGACTTAAACGTTCCCTGTACTCAAAGGGCACGACCTACTGAATGGCCAAAATGAAGAGTGGAAGTATTTTAATTGGACTTAAAGTGGTTTTCTGGTTCTACTCAATAGAACAACACGGACGGCCATTCTCGTAAATTAATTAATTCTCCATCTCAACGGCAAGTGGTTTTATGGCACGCTGGATTAACGCATAACAGGAAACCACCAAATGGCACGAAGCATCTTTAATGTGAATTACAAAAGCGGTTTCTGGTATCGGCTGACCTCATGTGAGGCGGTCTTTCCGTCACACTGGGGCTTATCTAGTCTGTTGTCCAGAAGGACCAAGGGTGGAAATGTGCACATTAAACTCCAATTTAAAAAGTCTATGTATCCATAGTCCGTCAATAATTCAACAATTGCTTATTCACCATTTAATATTTACAACATGTTTCGGCCATAAATTGCCATCTTCAGGTGTCTAATGCATCCAAACTGTTACTTTGCTCTCATGTGAGCTAAAACGGCGCGTTGCAGTCCACTTAAAATAACATAAACATAATTAATTAAAATCCATTAAAATTTTTCGTGAAATCCTATTCCAACTCATGAGAGGTGAAGATGGCCATCTATGGCCGATACATGTTGTAAATATTAAATGGTGAATAAACAATTGTTGCATTATTGACGTTTGATTAAAGATTTGCAACAGGATGCTGACATACAGAATTCCAATTAAGAATATAGTTATTCTTCAGATGCCTTCCTTGTGAACTTATGCAGCGGCACCTCGTTGGTCTTAATGTTTCTTTATTGCAGATTCAAATATATTGATGTAAAGATAATCGCATTACGGATATAACTGCATAAGAATACAAAATCGTTATCCTTGTATCTCATAAAGTACACAACAATAGGTGTGGTTTCACATTAAGTTTAGAACTTGAAGATATTGTCACGTGTTGGGTATGTCACGCGACAAATAACTTCACGTGGGTCTCGGATTTAGAGAATCTTTATTGTACATTCACTCTTACACCCTCTGGGGTCCACCCAGTTTCCTATCCAATGGGTAACGGGGCTCTTTCACTGGGAGTAAATCGGCCGGGGCGTGAAAATGACCAGCCATTTTCACCAGGTGTAGAGGTAAAGAATGACGGAGCTATTCCGCCACTCCTTCAAATATCTCCGTACATTGCGCTGAACTAATTTAGCACAGGGACGACTTTGCACATTTCCTTACCTCTGATAGCAAATTCGTAAGCAGAAGTTCATCATTTAGTTCCGCGGATCAACCGGGCAGGCAGACTAAATAACTTACCGGATTTCGTCCTATTTTTGAGGCTTAGTACAAGGACCGCATAGAGAAGTTTTCGACGAGGCTGACCTTTAATTTACATGTATCTTCAGGTAGACCGACTGACCGAGTGACCGCCACTTATCGGCGAAGTTAGTGCCAACTTTAGCGGATAGAGGGTGTCGCGTGGTCAGCGCAACGAATCCCCACGGCCGTTAATCTCGGTTTTCTAGACATGAGCTGTTATTTCCTTGAAATAGCTCCTCAGCTATCATCACGAGACTGAGTGGATCCCGTTCCAGACCCACTACTCAGAAAATCTGGTAGCGCCGGGAATCGAACTCTGACTACTAGACCACAGAGTTCGCTTGCGGACTAAGATCACGGAGTTTGTTTGTCTATTTAATTGTTTTGTTTATATCTTCAGGTAGACTGATTTGTAATTTACCGGTACCTCGGTTCGTTCGTCGTTTATATCGACGCTGTTGGTGTCTAGACTCTATAGCGCAGATTAAGAGGATGATGATTGCAAAGTATTTGGGAGGAAGCTGTCATAGCCTATCTAGAATTCGTGTGAAGGGTCTGAGGGAAACTATTAACAACCCAGTCAGAGTAGCTGGTATCCCGGCCGATGTTCGAAGCAGGCACCTACAGACTACGATTCTGGAGAGTTACCACTACACCAGCTTCCCCGATAATAACTTGTTACGTTATATAAGTAACTTTTTTGCAATGATGCTATGAGTTTCATATATATATTTCTTTTAATTTACAGGTAAGTCACTCAGAAATTATGTGTCGAGTGGATCGAGTGCGATATAGAAATTTTAAAATGAAGAACTTCTTACAGGTAAGTTCCTATCGCTTCATTGAAACGTTTCATATGAACTAGATTGAATAAAGTACGTGTAAAGACGTTCCCAAAATTGTTGCAGGTGATTAAAAGTAAAAAGCTGAAGCTATCCGTGTAAATGGGCGTGGAGGCACTTAGGGTTCTGAGACGTCAGGAATCCCACATTTTCTAGACAATCGATTCACAGATGGCGGTAAGGATGTCAGCCTTATGCGCAGGCCTCCATTTACCCCCCAGAAAGACTCCTGGTACTCATTTCTGTAACACACCTTAATGTTTAGTTCCGTACAAAATGTTATCTCTTACAGTATTCAAAATATTGGGTTCATTGCATAAAACTACCCACCAGGTCTGCATAACGGCAAGGTTCTAAACATTTTCGGTCGTGCTGGGTTCGAATTCCGGTCGGAACACCTGCTGTCTAGACTAAGGTTTTCGTGTTTTTCCTCAGTTCCTGCAAAGAAGTGTCAGTATAATACCTCGATTATGCGACGACCGCTTCTTACCAAATCCTCTCAGATTTACGAGTCATCACACCGTTTGACGTTGTGTAGTTGGAGATATTGACAGTGCCGGAAAACTAACCTCAAACCGCACGTGGAACCAACATTTTAACACCGCTCTTTTCCTCTCGCCTTTACTTGTATCGGCGCAGTCGGAATGGTGCTATCCCTGCTACACCTGTTTCTACCTTAGGACAGTGTATGATGGCTACTGGAAGTTGTCCTCACAGATCAAACTAAGGAAGATCGGTATAGGTACGGGAAACTAGCTGGGTCGGTTTGCATGGGTCTCAGGGTAGCGATGCCGCAGAAAGCGTTTTTCTAAGAGTTGAGCCAATTAACGTTTATTTACCTGCTAATTCACCGCACTGTTAAATTAATGTATTCTTGTGCTGTATGTTACAGAGTTACTCTCGGCAGGCTATGTCTCGGAGCGTGCAAGGTCACGTCCGTTCAGTTCGGAATCTATTGTCAAAGTCCCTCCTTTTGTGGAATGGCTTGCACCCCCACGCCGGGAATTCGAAAGATGGTGTTTTCATATATATTTCATCCCATCTTCCGTGGGAAGCTTGAACGAGGCAACTCAATCATCCTGGCCCTCATTCACAGGCAATTGTAACAAGCTCTGACCTGTCCTTTTAGGCGCGTCCGGTTCCCTGTACCCGAGCTAAATTTTATGACTGATCATAAATGTCATAACTCCGGATTTCTTGTTTCTGCCAAAATCTAGGAATTTCAACACAAACATCGTATTTCAAGTCCCAGACAATGAAATACGATATTAAAGATCACGATACATTTCCAGTAATATCGAAACATAAGACTTTTGAAATTTAAAATTACGGAGAATTAATTAGAAACAAATTTCAGGTTCATCAATAATCATCCAAATAAATAAGGGCTCAGAATGATCAGCGTCAATTTAGTTACCTGCTTTGCACGTTTAAGGAGCTTGAGCTCGAACCCTCATGAAAGATAACATAATAAAACCATGCGAAAGGAAATTGTTAATAATACATATCGGGAGAGGAAATAAACGAAGTGGAAAGAAGTAATTAATATTACAAGGAACGTTATGTGTAGCACCGTTTCCGTAGAGTGATTACTTTGTAATTATATGAGAAAGTTTGTGAGTTTCTGAGATTTACATGAAACCTACACGTGTTTCTGCTCGCGTCTCATACACGACTCTGTAAATATCCACTGGAGCGAAACATGTTTAACGCAAACATTATAGATAAAATGAAACAATGAGTTTGAATCCAGTACACGAATTCAGTATGTATTTCGGGTTTAGAGGCAAACAAACAGATTTTCATGAAATTTCATATTGGAGGTACTTGGACAAATCTCTCTAAGCGGACCGTCTGTTTTTGTTGTACATCTGTTTCGATCCAATATCAATGATTAAATATTAGATTTCTTGAAAATTCTATATGAGGGATATTCAGCAAACTTCGTCGAGAAACTCCGATTTTCGGCCGGATTGGTCCATAGTAATGCCTAGTCTGCTTAAGACCATAAATTTGTACCATAAACTGCTACTCAGTTTTATGACCCCATGAAAAATAGACGTAATAAACTGGAGAGGCCGAAGTACATCCTTTCCAACCTTGTTATTTTTATGGGTTAATGACGCTGTCGGCAGCTGAACCCGGTACAGTCAAATGGTATGATGGTAGGTAAAAGATGATTTTTAAACCATTTGGACGGAAGTAGTCTTGGCTTTATCGAGGCACTATACCGGAATTCACAAGGAGAGACTGAAGAATAGTATAATTAATAATATTAAATAATGTAATTATATAATTAAATAGGGGTAAAGCGAATATTATCCCTACATTCGAACTATATATCATCCCGTTGTGTGTCTTAAAGTACTTTAAAATGAGCCAGTCAACAATAACACTAGCACTCAATAGGACTATATGTATTATCATATCAACATTTGTTCATTCGTACAGTTTCTATTGCAATATGTTTTGATCTTTCTTCTAGGTCATCCTCAGGCAATATATAACCATGAACGGGTCAAAGAATTAAATATGGATCCATATTTTAGTAGAGATTAAATTATTAAAATGTTTTCGATTTATACAGTTCAAATTAAAAAATGTGATTAGAAAGATTAAAGGATTAAAAATTAAATATTACAAGTGTTAAAAATATTAAAACAAGTTATGTGGCTGCTAATTATTCGTCTTGTCTGTTTCGTTGTGATCAAGAACGTCGAACTGCTACTGATGAGGGCTTGCTGTGTTTGGTTCCTTCTCAAGAGTTAAGACGTGTTTGATTTACACTATTCTTTTTGCTATGTATTTTTTTTATTGTTAGTGGGGTGGGACTGAGTCACTTGTACTGCGGCCACTTCTGGCTTGAGGCCATATATTCTGCTTATTGCAGTTCTATGTACGGTCTATCCGTGTTATTTTGTGTAGAAACCCCGTTCCAGTGGATTTTCTGCGGGATTGGCTGTAACGATTAAATGAATATAGAAGCCTTTTTGTCTGTGCATGTTAATGATTTCTAAAAGTTCTTAATGGCTACATAAGTAGGCCAGTTTATGTACTTAACATATTTCGTGGCTATTGTGCTGTGTGTTTGTAATGATAGTAATACGTGTCAAGGGTCCCGTAAAACTGATTGTCCCTCCTTGTTCTTTCCGGTGCGAATATATTACTAATTCAACGATCTGCAGAAAAGAGACAGACAGCAAGGTGACAATGACGCGGAAGCCGCTATACGGTTGAATCGTAAACGTATATCTTATACGTGTATTGCAGGCCATTAACATTTATTTTGTAAGGTTTGAGTGGTACGTTTCCCATGCATGTGTTTTGTGTGAGAATAGTAAATTGGATTCTTTTATCCGTGGGAAACAATTTGGCCCGGGTAAAGCTTCCATTGGCTTGTGTCTTACGATTAAGATGCTGTAAGATTAATTCTCGAGTTTATAGAAAGTGAAATTGAAAATTCAATTTGACCTTAGAAAGTTGATCGGTTTTCACGGAAATGTTTGCTGCATGACATTAACTTTGTTTCCAAGGAATGGAACTCTGTACTAACATAATAAAGTTATGAAATACATTAAATTTCGAACGCAATCTTCAGTGTCATCATTACGATCATAGAAATTAATGTGTGTTAATATAGCTATTATGCTTTCTTGTGTAATGCTTATACACTTTGTATTTGATTTAATTTTTCGCCACTTTATTCAAGTGGCATTGAGCAACTATTGCTAATTTATTACTAGTTACGATACAGTGAGTCAGTTCTTGCCAGTTTGCGTCTTACGTGTATATTTTACAGCTAAATTAAATAATTTACGTCCGTTAAAGTATGCATTTCTTTTTTGAGAATTATACACGAAGATTCTAAAATATATTTTCTAAAAGTACAGAAACATAAGTATCAATACGAGTAGGTTATAATTTCCATGTCATATAGTATATTAACTGCTAAAAATTTGAAATATATATATAACTTCAATTCCTCAGAGCTACTTAAATAAATGAATATCCATATTGTTTGACATTTTCATGAATGAAGGTTCATTGTTCGAGCGTTCGTCTCGTCCATCGTTCGAGGGACATAATGCAAAATGGTTAGCCCATCTTTTTCCTCTTGAATCCAGCTCCAAAAATATCTGAAATATCTCTCTTTGAACGAAACTATTATCGCATGTATGAATGACTGTAGACGGAGTTTTGGATAATTGGGTATTGAATTTATTGACCATTTAGAGAACGTAACTACAAATAACTACAACACTATCGCTGATTTCCACACTTCACAGATCGCTACAGCACACGCGAAGTCTTTTCCAGCCTGCACTATCTTCACTAGACGTTTCGTAGCAACGGCTTATAATATGGCTAGTCCTCTGCTTCCGTGTTCAAGTCCTCTTCAAACATCTGTACGAAAGTCCTCTGTCAGCACAGGCTTTGCAGAGCAGCTCATGCCTATATTACGTGTTGGCTAAGCTCTAACCTTCTCCCTAGCTTGTACAATCTCGGCTCGGACCACGTAGAAAACATCGTTCCTCTGTTGCATGAACATCTGTTGCAGCGGGAACGTGTTTACTGAGCCGTTCAATAGCAGCTGCTTTCTATTCCTGCTTATTAAGAATCTACAGCTTAGCAACCGACGTCGTTCCGTTGTTTTTTCGCGGCCGTTGCTTAGAAACGAATGTTGTGTCAGAGCCGTTCTCTAGCAACGGCTGTTTCTCTGGCTCCACAGTTCTCTCTTTAAGGAAATACATTTCTCTCTATGTGACTCTGTAGCCTTTGTGGACCTTGGCCGCTTTTTCCATTTTTTAATCTATATAGAGTCGGTAAGGCTCCTTGGACGGGGTATCAGTCCGCCGTTAGGCCGCTATCTACACACGGAACAAACACAAACACAGAATAAATGCACACAGACATCCATGTCTCGAATGGGATTCAAACCCATTACCCCAGTGTTCGAGCGGGCGAAGACGGTTCATGCCTTAGACCGCGCGGCCACTCTGATCGGCTTGAGCAAATATGCCGCGCTATGATTCTGCTTCATTGGTTTGTCCATTACTGAGACGTGTTAACTCGCCGTGCTTGTCAGTGTTTCTTCAAGGAGTAAAACGCTTGGAGTCAGATGATCTTCAGTGGAACTTTATCCGTCTCGGTTTGGAGTTGACTAATAATTCTCATTACGCAGAAGTGAGAGAAGCACTGGAAAGCATCCAGCAGAGGTTTGCGGCCCTCTGTTTTAATCGTCTCTTTCCTCAAGACCACTACTCTTATCCTCTTGCTCTGGAGGAGTTAAAGTTGCATTCTCTACTTACCATGAGACATCGCCTTGATGCTCTCTTTCTTACTCAAGTTACTTTGGTTTGAAATTCTGCCCTTCTGTTCTGGAAATTGTTGGTCTCCGAGTTCCTGCTCGGTATATCAGAGACTTTTCATTGTTCAATGTCTGTTCCTCATTTGTAAAAGTTGTCCCTCTGCCAGATGCGCAGCAGCTGCTAATGTTGTTTGCATGACCATTCTCCTCAATCGTTTCTTATAATATGGTATAATTGTTACTAATATTATTTACACGAACATAAACTAGAATTAAACTTCATTATTATTATTATTTTGTTTGTTTGTTTCCTTATATGCATTAATGTGTTTGTCCTTCAAAATTTACCTTTAATAATCTTTGACTTTATGTTGTATTTGTGCAGTATGTAACTACTTTTATCTACACTGTGCTGTGTCTTTAATTGGCCTTGTGGCTGTTGGATCAGCACATAAATAATAAAGAACTGAATTGAACTGAATTATTCTTATTGCTGCTCTTATTAATATTATTACTAACACAGTTGGGAGACTTAAGATATTAGACACAGATCAGATTTATAAATCGAATTACAAAAAAAATTACCTCTTGGCTTTAGAGCAAGTCTCACTTGCATAGTCACCATTCTACTAGTAATTTCAAGTGCTGGAACCACCACTGAGTAGTCTCGCCGCACGTCAACCCTGCGTCATGGAAGGAATCTGTATGGTGCTCATCCTATACTAAGTCATGCAGCAGCTGTTATTGTCTACTGGTGTAACACAGACCATTATCAGGGTTCACGGGAAAGCACTCTTACAGCCAAGGTTTTCTGTAATTTTAGACCTTGTATATAACGGCCCAGAGCACTCTAGCAGTGAAGTACAAACAGGGATCATGTTATTAATCTCTTAGAACTTCATTTAAGTAACCTGTTAGGTAACCCTTGTAAACTTAACTGCCTATAGCAGCATCAGTTATTGATTGGACTGTTTTGGCAACGTCTTTGGGTCTAATGTTCATGAAAGTGCCCTTAACTCAGTGAAGGAGGTACTCCTCTAAGAAATAGCTGTTTGGATGTGAACAGTGGGTTCTCTTATTAGGCAAGATGAGTGACGAGAGAGAGGGAAGGTGGGAGGGAGGATTTTGTAAAACCCTGGCATGAGTCAGTGGTTCGATCAATAGCACCGTTAGAACTGACAAACTCGGACAAAGTTGTCTAATTAGCCACACACGCAGCAGAGACCCTTGGAAATGAATCCTTTCTTCACTGCTTGTTATCAGCTACGAGTGAGCATGCTGGTAAGATGACGTTGATAGATGAGGCTAGCGCCCACTTTGATCTCACCACTTCCGAGTTCGAATCTAGTCAGATGCATGATTATTAGTCTGATTATCTTCTTCTGAGTAGGAGTTCACCTTTAAAGTCCTGATATAGCCTTAACACTCATGTAAGCTCAGGGCCCCATAGTGTTTTGTTTTCTGATGTGTAATTCTCGGATGACATCGAAAATTTACTTTCAAGAGACGGCTGCCGCGAGCTTAACTCTTGCCTGTTGGCATATTTTCTCTGCTTACTTTTCCATCATGAAGATGGAAGTACTACGTTCTCCGAACTATAGATAAACTTGTACAACATTGCGCGACATTACACCAACGAAAGATAATGTTCTTAAAATATTACTTACTGAGCTCAGTACTTATTTTACATACACTTTAAGTAATGTTATTTTTACGTTATGTTTAATGTTTGTTTCGGCGTGAATAGCTAATACTCGTACGTAGGATGATAATGTGTATATGCTCATGTCTGGACCTTTTCTGGAAAGACCAAGTAAGTTTTGACTGTTCGAGGTAACTTCGCAGGAACATGTCACATTTCATGAATGAAAGCTAATGTGATATTTTATCTCTCATTCGTGATATCCTGCTTTGAGGCTTATGTACTTGTACAAAAATAGAGTAATTTCTTTTGGAACAGGATATTATTTGTTCCCTTTCTTCCTTCTTCAAACTTGCACACAGAGTGTGATTGGCGAATTGCAAAGTTTCCACTGTGAAGTATAAACATTATCAAGTTTCTTCCTTGAGATAGCAAGATATTTTCCGGATATAATGTATTGTGCCCCAAAAGCATTTAAATGTTTATGTTTAAACAACGTAGCAGTAAGTCCACAAATTTGCCAACTTTCTTCAAATTATTTGTTATAATGTAAATTATGCATATCATAGTAACCATTTTGCATTGTTGGTATATATATTATTTTACGTTAACAGAGTTTTAGTAAATTAGATTATTTGCTATTCTTATAAAAATGTAAAATAACACGCTTATTATTAAAATTACCATATTCCTTTACAAACAGTGTATTTTTCCCAAGCATAGAGCTAAAATAACTAGATTTTGCTGTGAAAATAAAAATGTGGGTGCTTTTTGTAGATCACATTTTTCACTGTGCTTTATTGCCCATAATCATATTGCCTTTATTTACGTAAAATTTGAAGAGTCAGGATGGCTCACTCTGTATAGAGCGACTGGCCACGGGCTGGACGGTCGGATTTCGATTGATGGTAAGGACAAGGGATTTTATTTCCTCAACAACTTCCAGGTGGGCTCTGGGCCCCACGCATCACCCTATGCAATGGGTAGTGGGGGTTTTCTCTGGGGAGTAAAGCGGCCAGGGAAGCTGACTTTTCACCTCAATTTGGTGACTATTTAAAAAATATTAGTCTTCTTGACTTGGTGCTTAATTACTTAATTAATTAAAATTAGGGACAACTTTATTTTCAATATACAATTTACATTAATGTTCATTACAGACTGCAGCAGATATCTTGGTTTCGAGTGCATTGAATCTTCAGGTATATGATCTTTCGAGTTCGACAGTGTTGCGTGTTTCTGTTTGCAACACGAATCTCAGTGTCTATATCATGTGACTCTATTCACCAACATTATGGCTTACATTGTTCACCGCCAAGGTCTTGTCGCGCCCTTAAGCCCAGTTCTTCTCCTCAGCATCTTGTCCTACAAGAGCTGGCATTCTGTACTCTACGTCTAGGGCGACAGGAATCATTTCGTGAGCCCAATTGGTATTCTAACTTATTCTTCTTATTTTAATGTACGAGACGCTCTGACTTCTTAACCGTCAGAATTAATCACAAAATCTTAACCTTACAGAGAGTTGATAGAGCCCCTCGGACGGGGTTAAGGCCATCGGAAATTCGTTACGTAGACAACACAACACAAACACAGAAATAAGACAGATATACACTCTGTCTCCAGTGGACTTCGAACACACGATCCCAGTGTTTGAGCGGACGAGGACATTATACCCTTAAATAAATTTAGACATACGTGTACTTTCGTAGACATCATGTTTCGGTTTTTTTCTGGTTTATATATCATTATCGGCGTAGTGGCTAGTACCCCTTCCTTCTTTTTCCAGTTCACAGTTCTCTTCACTGTAAAACTTCTGGTCAATTTGTTACTATAGACAGTTCAGTGAAGCAGCCAACTGGTTAGTTAGACTTTCCGGTAAAAAGGCAGGTATACTGTTCTAGCGCAGTTATTGCATTTGTAGCTCCATATATTCACTTTCCGTGTTTGCTGGATTACGGGAAGTCCTTACACACAGGGATATCCTTTATCTCTTCGAAAGAAATCAATACGGCGGAAGCCTGAGTTTCTTCTGTTACTATTGCTAGAAACAAAGCACTTTTGCTTCATTTATCAACGTTCTGAAGCATACACACAGCAGGAATATAGAGAGATATTTTACAATATATTTAACACGGAGAGGATTCTTTATGTGACATTCAGAAATTGAAAGGTATGTGTAGCAATTGTTCTTGCCAAAAATAACCGCAGCTTTGTGTCTGCTGTTGCTCGTGTCAATTCCGTTTGGGGCTTTAAATTTCGTTGCAAGGTTTAAAGACAGCTTCTTCAAGGACCCAAGTTAGACCCCAACGGGCAAGTAAGATAGTTTTCTCTTAAAGGAGTAGATTTGGCATGGGTAGTCCTTCGTATCTACCATGATATAGTGCAGATTGATTTAGTTGAATAGTTAGCGGCCTCCGTAGTCTAGAGGTAACGTTCCCACCTCATGACTCGTGGTACGCGGGTTCAAACCCGGCGGAGGTCGTGGAATTTTTAAGGGCGGAAAAATTCAGGGAAGAAGTCCTCCGGGGGGGACTTTAAGCCGTGGATCCCGTGTCGTAGCTTTACGGCACGTAAAAGAACCTCATCTCCAAAGGAGGTCACTGAGCTAAATTCAAGGACAGTTCCCGCCAACAGTAGTCTCTAACGCCTCTGATAGATGGGGGAAGCATTATAGATATCGCCAAGCCAGTAGAGGCCGAACTCGCTGGCTCGGTCGGGACTGATGGTACGCACCCATATCGGTAGGGTATAGAGACTGGTAGAATATCATAGAGGGAAGCACAATGGACCAATACTGGTCTCAGTGCATGGGGAAACCCACCCTCTCCAATAACTAACTAGTTGAATAGTTTAAATATGTATTATTATTTGACTGATTTATCATTTACTGCGATTTTTTACTTAACTGGGCACTTACATTGTAAAACCATAACTTTTCTTTCTTTTGTTGAATTTTCACATTACAGCTATTTGTTGTGATGTGTAGCTGATGAGGACCTATTATTCAACTTCTTAGTCCTATATACAGTCGGTAGGAATCCTTGGACCGGTGATCAGCCCATCGTAAGGCCGCTGCCTACACACATGACAACACAATCACAGAATAAACACAGACATCCATGCTTCGAGTGGAATTCGAACGCGCGATCCCTGTGTTTCAGCGGACGAAGATAATACATGGCTTAGACGGCTCGGCCACTGTGATGTACTTCTAAATCATAACCAGTTCATGGAAATATGACTTGGTCGTCAGCAAATAATATTGTGATTAAAACTGAAGAGCATAATCTAATCTATGTATCTACGTGAATACATGAAAAGTGAGATGCTCCAGTTTTGTATATATAGAAAAATATCTAGAACATAATATCTGAATCACATTTTACGCATAATTTACCCTCTGTTTGAAAAAAATTGTGTTACACTCATGATTTCTTCCATTCTCTGCTACAGAATACTTGCTGTCTTCATAATTTCTTGCGTATATAAGACTGAGAGAAGGAGGGTGAATGGTTGCCCTTTCTGCAACGTCGGCAAGGCGTCAGAATCGCCACATTAAATCCCAGTAATAAGTTAGGCGTCAAGCCTCATTAACTGTGCCTGCGTTTGCCAAACCGAAGCCAGCAGCAGAACGAAAATCTCCGAGCCAGGATACTCTTTTCAGTTACTCAGAAGACTTCCAGAACTATATCAAAGCGTAGCAAATAAGAGGAAGGAAGATAATGTATCACTCCGCGTGAAAGTGTCATCTTTTACACTAGTTTAGCTGCCCTCTCTTCCTCACACTTGCTAAAGGGAATTCACGAATCCTTCTTCATTGTACCCCTAACAAAGGGAAAACTCGTTATGATAATGCGTTATTCGTTAAACTTGTCACAGATACATTCAGCTGATGTTTTTTCCTTATGTTACTTCACATTTTGTATTTATGATTACTTAACAACTATGGAAGCATTCATAATATCATTTGTTCTCTGTCAGAAAAATAGGGCTCAAAATGACTAGTGTTGATGTACTCGTAGTTCAGTGATGCAGAACGATTGTCAGTCAGGATATGAAATGCATAATCGCATGGAAGATGACATTCCCTAAGCAGATGATATTCAAATCATTCTGAAATTTTCTACTAATAGCAGAACCTAAGGTTCATTTTCATGTCAACAAAGACAACGCCATTTTTATAGAACAAGATCTTTCAAGCAGAATATTCATAAGGCAGCTGGAGCACCCATACAAACGCTACCAGTTACCTGTACGGTCAGAGGCGTGATAGCTCATTCAATATACAGAATAAGATACGTATTGTAGTATTTTACATGAAAAGTTTATAATTATTTTCTTATTGCTAGTGGCCGGGACTAAGTCCCTTGTACTGCGGCCACTTCTGGCCTATTGTACCAGCCCCAGATGATAGGTGAGGGTGATTTTGGAGCAATTGGTGGAATGAAGATTGGCAGGGGAAATCGAAGTACCTGGATAAAACCTGCCCCAGAGCCTCTTTGTCCACCACAAATCCCACTCGACCAGACTAGGGATCGAACCCGGGCCGCCACGGTGGGAAACCAGCGACTAACCGCTTGAGCTATGGCGCGGTCCTTATAATTACTTAGTATTTCATATGCTCCTAATGCAAAGGCGTGGGCAGGAAAGTGGATGTTACTTTCGAATGATAAATAGTTGAAACAAACTAAATACTTTTATTTAAAATACCAAGCAGGCTTATCGAGATCGAAAATAATTAATCTTGCAAAACTATAGAACGAATAAATAGGCACAGAATTAAAATTATGTTCTGTTATGAGTGAAGTTCAGTAAATTTGAACTTTGTGTCTCTCTTTCCCAAACTTGTATCAAATTCTGGCTGTTTGTTGGGGCGTCGAGGGAGTTGCGCGTCCGGTTAGTTCAGCAGGTATTATGAACGTAGTCAGTGATGTAATTTGTGTTCAGTTGGGCTAATTCCAGGTTTGTAACGACGGAAAAGTTTGTTAATTGCCCAAGCGGAACTCAAAATTGCAAAGCATTGATTGGAAATACACGCGCACAACCTGTTGTGTTGCGGGCAACCTAGCCTCTGTTTTGCGTACCATTAAAGATTAATAACATCAAGAAATTTTTATAGAAGGGTTTTGCATTGTAGAAAATTAATTATTTAATAAGTAAATATAACACTTCTTTAAGCTTAATTCATGATCAGATTATTTGTTTAACAAATTAACTTAATATATTACTTTACGTGAATGCCTTCTGAATTTGATACCATGTAACTTCATTAGATTGGGATGAGATGGTTACAAACTCTTTGGCCTCTGTGGATATTAAATATATTTCAGTAAGTGGGCCATCCTCAGTATAATTCCGATGTAGTGATTCAATCACTGACACAAATATTTAAGCCTCTAAAGCACATCGCTTAATGCGATCATCTTCTTCGATAATGAAAGCTCTACGTTTCACTCACAGAGTGTATCTGTGGGTGTTTTATGTTTCTTAGAAACATAGTGATTATATCTCTACACAGCGTTAACCGACTGATCTTTATAATGAAGACGTAATGTGTTCGTGCAAGACAGGAATTGAATATTATGACATAGTATGTGTTGCTGCAGATGGGGTTTGGATTGGTGAATAGATTTATTGACAACTTACAGTTCGTATCGTAGCTTTACGGCATGTAAAAGAACCTCATGCCTCAAGGAGGCCTCTGAGCCAAATTATTAAGGACATTTCCCTCCCAACAATAGTCTCTAACGCCTCTGGTATATGGGGGAAGCATCTAGGTACCGCTGAGCCAGTAGAGGCCGAACTCGCTGGCTGAATCGGGACTGATGGCACGCACCAGTATCGGTAGGGTATAGAGACCGGTAGACTATCACAGGGGGACGTAGAATAGACCACTGGTCGCGGTGCATGGAGAAACCCACCCCCTCCAATAATAATAATAATAATAATAATAATAATAATAATAATAAATACAGTTCGTAGCTATAAATAACTATAACACTATCGCTATTTGCACACTTTACAGTTTACTAGAACACTCAGTTTAGCGTTTTCTTCAGTCACTAGATGTTTCCTAGTAACAGCTCCAACAGTAGCTATTCCTGTGGCTCCGGCTTAAGTCCCCTGCTCACAGACTCCCGCAGAAAACACACTTGGTCGTCCCAGTTGCTCTTATAACTGATTGACGCGGACCACGCAGAAACACGCTGTCTGCAACAGTGTCTCCATCGTTTCTCGTCGATTCGTTGCTGCGCGAACCTGTTTACAGAACCATTGTCCAGGAACGGCCATGATATATCCATCCATCTGGCGGTCGTTTGATAGCAACGGCTCTACACTTACAATATTTATATACTATTTGGATTAAGTTCATGATTCACACAGTTAATTCTCGGGTCCTAGTGCTGCAAATACACATTTATGCATTATCTGTACGCCCTTTCAAATGTTCAAGGCAGGCGCAGTTTTGTATTGCTTTGAAGGGGTCACTCCCATGTTCCTCAAAGACGAATTGACTTTGTCTGCGGAGGGATATAATTTGAATATAATTTTTATATTCCGTGTACTGTTACTGTACTTCATCAAAATTCCTTTCTACTTACATTTCTTGCTGCTCTTTTAATAAATTTAAACACTGTAATTTAGGAAATATGACACAATACTTTAAATAAGAACATTTATAAATTTAAATAGAAATGCGAAAACTGATATTGGCGGCCATGTACAGACAAAAAATATTAAGATCAGCAAGCAGGAAATACAAAGATAACTACAGTATCTTACTGCTGTACAGCCTTAAATGCTCTATTCCATTTCAGAGTACATAACATTTCTAGATGCCTTTGGTACTTGAACTCTTTTTGCTTAGAGATTTTATCTTGTTCATTTCGAATTGGTACTAGCGGGCATGATCTAATAAGAGTTGCATTAAAATTAAATTTCATTGGTATTATTAGAAACAAAACATGGTCACCATTTTAAAATCATAAAATTACAAGGAAGTTTCAAAACACATCCTGATTCTTCAGTAACAAAACTGCCCGTTATTTTATAAAGGAATTTCCCTCGCAAATACAATCCAATTTGACAATAAAATGTACATTATACAAGAATAATTTTCGCTGGTAGCCCACAGTACGTTTCCCTTCTTCTAATTACAAGCCCCCCCCCAAATGTATAAGGGAATAAAAACATGAAGCATCTTTGAGTTGAAAAAAAAATGTATTTATTTATTTTTGCACGTTATGACTACCGTAGCTCTCCATCGATGAAGTTAGGTCCTTATTCTGCATTTGTAACATGAGACAGCAGACTTTGTTCTATGTTCCTGTGCTCACTTTAATAGCCACACATTTTATCGGGGAACTATAACTGCGCTGTGGTAAAATGTAACCGTGTACTTTCAGTTGTGTTAGACGACCCATTTCCAAGAAAGGCAAGACGTAGAATAACACGGTTTGCTAAGCGTCAGTAATAATATTTGTCAGTTTCTTTGTTGATTAGAACAGAGACACAGCATGGAAGAAAATACTGTTGTTTCGTATATGGATCATCATCGGTTCGTTTCTCTGCTGGCACATCTGAGTTTTTGATGGATACTCTTCGAAGGTTTCGTGAAACTTGTCGACGAATATCGGGATAATACCCTACAATAGGCCACGACCACGTCTTCCAACTTCCTTTTCGATTCACCATTTTTCCTATTATATAATTCCTCATTGAAGAGGCGGAGGAAATGGCTGATGATAGAACAGAACGGCCGGACATTTCTCGCACAGAAGGCCAATGTTCTTACAGGACCGTAGAGGTGAGTAGCAAATAAGTAAGCAATTCCCCATTCGACCTTATGTAAACTAAACAGACGAGAAAATGTCATTAAACAAGTGAAGAAGCAAGTACAGAGCAAAGGAGCTGCCGGCTGTAAGCGTGAATTTCTGGAATCACTCTTCTAGTAGTCAGAATAAGCAGCGCCCTTAAGTGATCAAACCGCTATTACGTGAATACGGTTGACGTAAATTGTTCAAGTGATGTTATCAATATCTAAATCCATTCAGTAATTAACTCAATAATCTGTATGCTCACGCAGTCTCATTACTGTTAATACGCTGATCAAACTCTGTTGTAGTTCCAGTATCCTAGGGTCTGTACTTCCTATCCCATGGCATTAGAGTAGGTGATATTTTCAGTTTGTAAAATTGAATTCATATTTTATTAAATATTTTATTTCCGAATGACTGAATGTACGTGTATTATTTACTGCCTCTGATGTAAGAAGGATTTGAATGCAATAATTAAAGAGGGGCCGGTCACGGTAGCCGAGCGGTCTAAGGCATGTATTGTCTTCGCTCGCTTGAAAACCGGGGTCGTGGGTTCGAATCCCGCTCAGGGCATGGATGTTTAGTTTGTGTGTGTGCGTTTTTCTGTGTTTGTGTACAGGTAGAGGCCTTGCGACGAGCTGATCACCCGCCCAAGGAGTCCTACCGAGTGTGTAAGATCTAGGAAAACCGAAGTGAACGGAGAAGTTCATGGAGGTAGGCCTAGGCCCACTGGGTCTGTAGTGCCAAGGAAAAAATGTTCAAACCCATGCGATATGTTCTGTGGGCTGTTTATTGACTGCACGTTATACAGGGCGTTCAATCAAGGAGGAAACTTCACACCACCGTTGACCGAGCCCAATATTCCTCATAGATTACTCATGTAACTGTAACTATAACTGTAACGACGTTCTTTTATCAGCGCTAATGACTCGTTCTGCTATCAGCAATATGTGAGTGATATTGGGCCGGGTCAGCGTATTGCGAAGTTTCCTCCTTAACTGAACGCACTGTATATTAAGTACAGCTGGAATTATTGTTGGGATGAATGACAGCAAAAAGAGCAGCTGCAGGCCGAAAATCACACGATCTAGATTTCAGAGATTTAGGAGAGAATCCTCCTACTTTCATGTTTAGTTGTCTCCCTTCGCACTTGTACGAGTATGTATCCGCGCGCCTCTCGGTCTTTGGAGGTACGGGTCGGATTTTCATGGGACTGGACATGCGCAACATCTCGTAAAGGCCACATATCCTTTATGCTACATAGTTTCGTAGCATCGATAACACAAACACTGTGATTCTTTTAGTTTCTGAGGTGGGAGCAACGGTATGGAAATTTAATATAATACTTTGACGTTGTGTGTTGGTAGATCTTTCAAGAACGTGCAACTTTTGTTCAGAACACTGTGTTGTGCAATATCAAATAACAACATGGCTGCCACATAAGTCTATATTCAGCTGTCCGTCTCATAGGGACACAACGAGTGCAGCTAAAACATTCAAGTTAGTAGCGTGATGTGTTGCCAAGAAGTCAGATCATATGTACAGCCAATATTTGCTCTATAAAGACGTGGTTAGGAGCTAAAAATGACAGACATTTCGACTATGATATAATTTGAGGTTATGTCTGAATGGGAATATATTCCCCTGTATATATCACACTGAAATATGCCACCAATTTATGGAGGACTAATGTATAATTTACACTGACCTTTCTGTGAAATAAGAGAGTGCTGGCTCTAGCCAATTCATTAGGGTTTCTAAGATCTTAATTTAATTCT
This sequence comes from Cryptotermes secundus, assembly GCF_002891405.2. Classification (NCBI taxonomy): domain Eukaryota; kingdom Metazoa; phylum Arthropoda; class Insecta; order Blattodea; family Kalotermitidae; genus Cryptotermes; species Cryptotermes secundus. The sequence goes on along the minus strand of NW_019728498.1, from coordinate 1,543,942 downwards.
ACTTAAAGCATTATATTCCGAAGGCAGCTTGTGATATCATCATAAATATTACTGATAATATAATTTGTGACGGTACATCTCATGATATTTTTGGGGTCAATTAAAAAGAATAATTCTGGGTCATACAAATATGACCCGTTTATTTTCGTACCAGAATGGTTAAAATAATTACTTATATTTAGAAGTACACCACTCATCTCCAAGATAAAACTGAACACGATTAGTGGAACAAACACTGCAATGTTATCTTTAAAGGAATGCCATTTATCGTTCCAAATAGCCACTGACGCAGAAAAGTATATAATTCTATAGGTTGAGTTATAGTATCTAACATGTCTGCTGGACTGGAGCCATAAAGAGAGACAATATGAGAAGGGCAGAAACAACAACTGAACAGATAACACTCCTTTTTATTACTCCAAGCACCATGGAAAAAAAAAAGCAACGATGGTCCATGCTCCCCATTTTCCAGACAAGTTGCACAGTTTGTCAACATCACTTAGGATATATAGCAGATCTTTAATATACATGAACTTTGCTGGTGATTAGTAAAACTCTTCTCAGACAGCTTTAAACCATCTCCTAGACTAGATGCAGCTGAATGCCTCCAGAAACGTGGGATATAATAAAAAGTTCTTTTCTTGACAGTGGACGTTAAAACAGGTAGCTGGGCAAGGTTGTTGCTGTAATGCTTTAGAAGCCATGCTACATATTTTAAAAACGTACAATATGACGGCGCTAAAGCCTGTGTATCGTCTAGTCTGCAACAAAAAACGACGAGATAAATTGTAGCTAATTTGTAAAATGTTGTGTCTGCGTGGTATAACGTAACTAACTCAGATCCCTACAGTTAAATATACATGGGTTTTTATACGTAGTCATACGTAATTTCCGTTATATATTTATACTCAGTAGTTTTCTGGCATTAGACATGGGCCTACATGCATCCATCCAGCCTGCCATATATCAGAACACGTGATTGCTGAGATTATTAAATGACGTTATAGTGATCCTTGCCTTTCCGGTCCTAAGATGAATATGGACGTTTATTTAATGAGTCCGTTTAAAGACATTGCATTAACTACTGAAGGCACGCACAGAGCAGATCAGTAATTTTCTGCGGGTCTCACCAGCAAACTCGGTTTCCTGCCCAGTCGATGCCCATGACCACATTTATGTTCTTTCCAAGACATTTACATGTTCTTAAATTGGTGCTTCTTTTCGGCGCGACGAGGAAGTAGCCCATCCACCGATATGCGTGTATAGGAACAGCAGCTTAAAACTCCAGTGGCCGGCATCAGTGATTTAAGGACAAGAATTACAGGTGTCGTTGGGGCTGTTGATAGAATCTTGCAAAACATATGGACAGATATCGAATGTCAGTTATACATTATACGTAAAACTAATGGTGTCAGCGTTGAGTATATTTACCTAACAGTGCAACTTTTTGAGTAACTCTGATAGCTGTCGCAAACCTCTGTATGTCTCTTATATATATATAATTTTACATACAAATTTTGAAGGTAATTTATATACACCCTTTATTTTCTCATTAAATTTATATGTTGGCACAAAAACTACTCGACGACGAAGGGTAAATCAGGAGGCTAAACAGATTTAAACCATCAGATTTGCCCACCAGATTCGAATAATATAACACTTAACTGCATATTACAAAGCAGTCAAAATAAGTATTGAGCATGTTCATTGGAATATGCTCACCACGTCAAGTACTCTCTTTCCTTTTGCTATATGTAAATTAACCACAAAATGTACTTATTATCCACACTTAATGGATAGATTGTATAATTATTGGAGTTAAATAAAAAAAATTATTTGTTAAGAAAAATGGTTGAAAGCTAGAAGTATTACAGTCGATTTCTGTATAAGAGAAGGTTCCTGGGAATGGCACCAGAGAGCGCTCCGTATGCGCAACTACAAGAGTATCGGTTGAGAAGCTGGGGAGGGGGGGCTTTTGTGAATTTTGTTTGAACGGTGATATATGGTATCATCTAGTTTCTCTTGGAATCTTCACGTAAGAAAAGAAAATGTGGTGCTGAAATATATGTTCCAGGAGCAGAACAAGACGAAAAAGTTTTGAGCATAGCCTTCCACTCTTCAAAATGGATTGATAGGTTTACGCTAGTAATGAAAGGTTCTCTATGTTCCAGATCACATAGATTCAGAAAGCTTTAACTGCGATTAACCTGCCGCTTGCACTCTAAATGTTTCCTATTTATTAAAGTAAGACTTTCAAATATAAACTTCACTATAGATGATTCGACATGACTAAACTCACCACGGTTTCAATTAACTATAGATTTACGCTTAAGCCAGCTGGTAAAGTCAGTAACATTAGTGAAACAAATCATAGGGGAATGCCTAGCATGTAGCATAATAACAAGACAGGAACGTGTCTGAAGATGGGTAAGTTTACGCTTTTGTGAACAGGTAAATGTAGAGCTCGGATCATTATTGGCTTTCGCTTGTCATATGCTTAGTTTACTCATTTCTTACACAGAAAATAAAATTTAAATGTGGACAAAGAGTTTGTAAAATGTAAATAAGATGTAAACACTTGTGAAGATGGCACATTAATACAAATATTGCGTTTCTAGACAATATCCATCGCCCTGTCTTTTATCTAAAATATCGTCCTATTTTTATTTAAAAATGCAGCGTTTCGGAATCTGGTTTCTGTCTCTGTCTTCAAGCGAAACCTACTCAGTTGGGCCCAATCGATGGAACAACTACTTATCTCCGGACACCTAATGACGGAGACAGAATCCAGTCTCCGAAACGTTGCTTTTTTAAACAAAAGCAGAACTGTGTTTGAAATAGAAACAGGAACATATATAATGTACAGAAATATAATATTTGTGTTCATAAAATGTGAAAAAAAATGTTATTTTGTAGACTGAGTGATAACGTACCCAAAGGAAACCATTAGCTTGGTCTGCTTCACGAAGCAAGGGAAGGCAGAGTGTACAGACGACTGACATGTCACCTCCATCCACATTTGTGATTTACCGTAGCTAATATTTTGCCTTCACTTCTCATGCATGACTCGGCTCTAGAGTATGAAGTTTAATATATGGAATTATATTAATTCAGTTGCAGTTTTTTTTTCTTAAGACATCGTGATGTAACCCTTCATAATCCCGGGTCTGACCAAGTGGGATTTGTAGTGGACAAAGTGGCGCTGGGGTAGGTTTTCTTCGAGTACTTCTGGTTCCCCTGCCCATATTCATTCCACCAATTGCTCCACAATCACCCAATCACCTATCATCTGGGGCTGGTACAATAGGCCTGAAGTGGCCGCAGTGCAAGGGATTTAGTCCCACCCCACTAGCAATAAAAAAAACCTTCCTAATCGGCTATGCTCAAGTCACAGATTTATTATATTATAAATTTCAGTATCTGAATAGCTCATGAGTTCAACTCATTACCGATGTTGGAAAGGGGATGTCATATCCAGACCGGAAAGCAGTGGAATATAAAGTCGCCTTCAATTTCGTTAGACGAAGAGGGCTAACATGGAAGGAAGCAGTCTGATAGTGAGAAACTATTCTCCATGAACCCTGATTCCTGAAACTTTTATAGTATATATATATATACAAGAATTTGAAAGCAACCGGCGACATGGAAATAGTAACAGCAGCAGTGGGAGAATCAAACGCAATCTCCTAAACTTTAGGATTACGTTCTGAATTACGCTGTCTGTGATGAAAACAGCAACACAATCACAAAACCTGACGGATTTATTAATATTATTTTTATATATGGCAGTGTTGCCTTTCATTTTGTATTTTGATTAAATCGGCGGCTGGCAGGGTGACAGGAGCCTGCTTTGACAATCAGCCAGCAAATTCAAATAGAAATACATTTATAACTCTTTGAGGTACAGTGGTTTCTGTATGTACCAACTGCTACAACGTTATATTCACGGCATGAGCGCATACATTGTGTTACGTTATCAAAACAGACAAGACATTATTTTGTAAGCAACATTAACCGATGTTTTAACGGATATGCAGTGTGTTTTCTGTTAGGTTGGAAGTGTTTCAGACTTGAGAAGGCCAATCGACGTTAATCACAGTGGTAGTTGTTACGCGATCAGACGTCGAATGCAACAGGTCTAATTACACTTTTTTTTTCCTTGGCACTACAGCCCCAGTGGGCCTAGGCCTACCTTCATGAACTCTCCGTTCACTTTGATTTTTCTAGATCTGAGTCCTTGGGCGAGTGATCAGCTCGTCGCAAGGCCTCTACCTGTAGACAAACACAGAAAAACGCACACAAACATCCATGCCCTGAGTGGGATTCGAACCCACGATCGCGGCTTCCGAGCGAGCGAAGACAGTACATGCCTTAGACCGCTCGGCTACCGTGACCGGCTCTAATTATACTTATACGGCAGAAAAGGTAAAGCGGAAAGAATAAAAGAGAAAAGAGATGAAGAAAGAGAAGAAGAGGCGAGAGAAAGAAAGATGAGAAGGAAAAACCGAAAAAAATGGAAAATAGGGAAAGAAATAAAAAATTGAAAAATAAAAATGAAGGCTTGTTAAGATGATAATAAATAAAAATGGACTCGCTTGCACTAGTAAGCCGTAGGCCGACGTTGTCACAGACTTGAACTACAAGTGCTGCATGGCTAGAGTCTGAATATTCTCATAGTCGTCGAGATGGTTACGGTAACCGCAAGAAGACAAAGAGAAAGGGGTGAGCAAGATTTGTTTCACACCGTATGATAAGACATTGGTATTTACTTAAAAATAGGGAAACTAAAATTGTTGGCAACCCACTAGGTAGTTCGAACTGAGTTCTTAAGAATGCAAGGAATTAGTGTTAATTCGCTTGCTAATTGGAAGTGTCTGGCATGAGAAGATATAAAGGTAGCTACTGTAAGATTCATTCATTCATCAGTAATCTGTCAGACGACAGGTCCACAGTCTCTTCCAAAACAGTTCCTCCACTTAACGCGATCTTCTGTTTTTGGAAAGAGACTATCCAGGAAAAGTGATAATGTGGTAGTTTTTCCATTTGCTTTCCACATCGCAGTACAACAGCCGTTCAAACCACTCTGGTCACGCCTGTTGCTATACGAACTTGAACCATCTCGAGCATCATTTGCTCTGTGCTTCAAGTCGCTGCTGATGACGCTGCTTCCGGCATCAGTTTTTGGTTTTTGGTGTCTCTCTTCGTCTGATGCCTACGCTTTGACCTGTCCAGCAAGGGAGGCCCTGCCAGTAGCTACGCTACCGCTGGTATAGCTCTCATGGTCCTGTTGGAAAAAAATGTTTCAGCGTCGTTGGTCCATCTCACTGTGCGATTGAACCGACGTGTGGAAACACTTCTCCCGTGAGAAAGGGACCGACAATTCAGAAACTCGTAAACTCTGGAAGCACATTGCTAGCCATACACTTGCTTCAAAAAGCTTTACTCCGTACCTCTGAATCTTTTTGCTAGTTCAGTGTAGAATTTACGCATACTGCTTGTCCATAACTCTAGGAAAAGACTATGGACACCATGGTGTTCCTATCGGGCGTTTCATTACGGCCACTGAGTTATTTCTTCCGCGACCATCTGAGGAGTACTCTTAAGGATCTGTATGGTGAGTGATTTGAAACGTAGCACTGCTCGTAACTTCTTCATTAAGTCTTTAGGTTCAACCAGTGCAGCATTACACGTACCTCAAACAGGAACTGTTAAAAGAACTGATGCTTTATACGAATGGGAGTTTCTTGGTTCATTAGTACAGGGGGAATTTAAGATTATGACATCCTGTATGGTTGTAAGATTTATAGCATTTCTGAGAAGCCTGGTGTCTACATATTAAAAAAAAAAGTAAAGCTATCCCTGTACCGGGCCTTGAAGGGCTATAGGGTTGTGAGACGATGAGGTTCCCACATTATCTAGACAATTGGCTCGAAGATGGCGGTAAGGTTGTCAGCCTTACGCGCCGGCCGTGCTTTACTCCCCAGGAAAATTATTTTAATTAATTCCTGGTACTCATTTCTGTTAGAGGCTGAGTGAACCCCAGGGCCATAGTGCGGCTGGAAGGATTAGGTCAATTGAAAAAATCCAGTTACCTCATCGGGACTTGAACCCGCGACCTTCTGGCTTGTAGCATAGCCCCTCAACCAACTACGCTACCGGGTGCCCCCGTCTACATATATAGGACAGGATAATTCAAGGCCTTCTACCATGAACAGAGAATCACCAAGTGCCTCAGAATTGTTAGTACTGGTTTCGAAAAGATACACAGTGTCACATTTGAAAAGATTAAAATCTTAATTTTTATTGCGGTGAAGAGCTCCAATCTGATCTTAATTTGTGGCTCCTTCTGTGTGTGGTTGAGTGAGGTGGATGTGCAATACTTGTAAAAGAGAAGGCATGCATAGCTCGTAGTGTTAGAAAGAATATCTAATGCAATACTGGAGGAAATGTACCCTAATTGAAACTTCATATTATTTATATAGATCAATGATTTTAAGCTTTAATGGTGAAAATATACAGTGAAACTTTCTCGGACGTTCAACTCTCATTGTGGAGTCAGAATTATACTTGTAGGAGCTCGTACATCAAATTTTGTTCCACACTAGCCCCATGGAGCAGAGCCCTTTTTGAGAAGGTGAAGCCTCTGAAGTATTCAAAATACCTCCATGTTTCTTACAAAAAGAAGTTGCATTACGTATTTCACAAGAGTCTGTCGTCGGTTCCGATACAGAGGCGGATAAATTCAGCTCACACCAAAATACCTATAATTGTATTCCATTTATGTGTAGATTTTCCAAATGTTCTCTTCCAAGCAGATTCTTCCAACTAAAATTCCCTGTGAATACTTTATCTCATTCATGCGTGCTACATGCCCCATCATCTCATCCTCTTTGATCCTATAATACTAATCGTATTTGATAAAGATAAAATTACCAGTATCTTCCACTTATTTCCTATCCTTTAGATACATATGTGAGCCGGGATAGCTAAGTCGGTATAGCGACTGACTACGGGCTGTGAGACCGAGGGGTTGGAGTTCGAATCCCGGTACGATCAGAATTTTCTCTTCTCCAAGTCGTCCAGACCGGCTCTGGGGCCCACCCAACCTTCTATTCAATGGGTACCGGGGTCTCTTTCCCCGGGAGTGAAGCGGCAGGAGCGTGAAGCTGACCACCCACCTATAGCTGGTACCGAGGTCAAGAAAATGTGGATCTATGCAACAACTCCCCCATACGCCTTCATGGCGTAGTGCTTAATTAGTTAAGCACAGGAACAACTTTACCTGTCCCTTAGATAAATATTCACCTCAGCACCCTGTTCGACGTTGTCTCAGGTACCTTGTCTATAATTTGCATGTAAATGTACTGAACATCTATTTTCATTAAATAAATTTCGCTTAGCAAACGATTTAGAGGAAGGAATCCCTCCCGTATGTGAATTTATTTTTATCTGACGACGCTCTCAGCTCAGACTATAGATCCTCAACCTCCTCCTCTCTCTTGGATTAGGTTCTTCTACATCTTATCAATCAGAATTAATTCTGAAATTTGTACTTTAGGGAGAGCAGGGCGTTATGGACAGACGATCAGCCTATTGCAATGCGCTACCTATACAGGACAAGATAAACACGGAATAAAGGCAGAGAGGCATCCGTGCATTCGAAGCCACGATACCAGTGTTTGGGCGGGCGAAGACGTTTCAAGCCTTAGACCGCTGGGCTACTGTGGCCAGTTGCTGGATATCACAGTGTGGAATTGTATGATAATTGGTGAAAAATAACTTGAAAAAAATATTAAAATAAGCGGCCATGGCCTGACTTGAGATACTGTCTCGGTATTTGCTTTGAGGATCGGAATAAAGCCTCAGAAACTGTCACTCAGGTAGGCCGGTTTTGAATGCAAAGCAGGATTGCGACCCTGTCGACAGCGACATGTGTTTTCCTTTTGTAAAGCGTCAAGCAGAAATTTCCTCAACAGGTATCCAGTCGAGTTTTGGGTCAAAACTGAAGCTTCTCTCAGGGATCGAGATTCAGGTTTGTTGACCACAGAAAGGGCAGTAATATTTCATTTTGGTGAATGCAAGGGTCTGCAGGCACATATTCGGCCTCTCTCTCTCTCTCTCTCTCTCACACACACACACACACACATCAGAAATTTCAAATTCAGATTAAAATGTATTTTGGTATATGCCTTGAAAATTTTCGGTATTGAATTTTTAGTATCATTTTTCATCTTAAACGCACATTGCTCACGAATTCAGGAAACCCTCTTACTATTTACCGGATCTGCAGCTCATTTAAAATGGGAAAATTTATGCTCTTAATTATTTCATAATGCAGGTATATTAGTCTGAATGACGTTTTTATTTTTTCGGTTCTTTTATTCATTGACTCTTCAAGTCAATTCAGGGCTCAGGCTTCATATTCAGCCCCGTAATCGTTTTTCATAGACGTTAGAACTTCGTGGACAAGTGATCACCCATTCGCAAGGCAACTACATAAAAACAAGACAACATAAAAAAAGAATAAACGCCTACATACACCAAACATCCATGTCTTTAGCCGGATTCGAACCCATGATCCCAGCGTCCGAGCGAGAGAAGACACTTCATGCCTTAGACTGCGCGGCCACTATGACCGGCTTCAGAATGACGCAAGAATAAAATATAGGGCCGCGCCATAGCTCAAGCGGTTAGTCGCTGTCTTCCCACCGCGGCAGCCCGGCTTCGATACCGGGTCTGGTCAAGTGGGATTTGTGGTGGACAAAGTGGCGCTGGGGTAGGTTTTCTCCGAGTACTTCGGTTTCCCCTGCCAATCTTCATTCCACCAATTGCTCCACAATCACCCTCACCTATCATCTGGGGCTGGTACAATAGGCCAGAAGTGGCCGCAGTACAAGGGACTTAGTCCCACCCCACTAGCAAAAAAAAAAAAAGAATAAAATATAATTTTCAGAACACAATTATGACACTTCGATATGTTGATCATTTTGATTAATTACCCCGTTTCGAAATGAAATCTGTGGGTGTGTAACGGGTTCAGGACTGAACAGAGACCTGAGGAATATTCTCTTGGTACCCTCTGCCGGGGAGTTTTACATGCTCAGTTCTTAGTGGGACACCTGCAACAGAACTAATTCGCTCCTTCTTTGTTTTAATATGACACAAACACCGACGACTCATCTTGTAGGTAGCAGAATGAATTAGTCATAATTAGCATGAGTGCATGGTACGGCTTTGACGTCAACTAATTAGTACCGACCTAAACTTTTCAAACTACGGAGGATGGATTTCGCTGAAAATCATTTAATTAAACTAGTTAGAATCCGCACGAATCACGCTGTCCCAGCACTCTAACAGCATAATGATTTGTAATTGAGAGTCACAACTAACTTCTAAATTCAGTTATTGTCTTAGTTCAGCAAATCGACGAGTTTGTACACGCAGGAGAGAGCTAAATAATGAATGACATTCGGAGTGAACCCGAAATTCGACGTCCTGCCTTCATAGAGTCTCACTTCCGTAATTAGAAGAGGCGTGAAGTGAGGGCGGCGAACTTCCAGAACACCGTTTCGGAACCTTTTTTTTTCTGTCTTTGTATCCCTTGGTATGAGAGTGAAGTTTCACGTACTACTTTGTTTCATGAAACCTGGCGAACACGATTTCAGTTGTTACTCCTGCGAACATACCTTCTCGTGCATTCAGACACAAAGAGAAATGAACAAACACACTTAGTTTATTGTACGCATAGAAAAGTTTGTACGAAAGAAATTGTCTAAACTCTTTTCGACTCTTTGGACCAGTGCATGTAACACTGGTTTTTGTGTGATAGTGGTCTGTACAATGTAGTCACGAGTTGTGTAACTGTCCAATAAATCCGGTAATAAATCCAAACTCTGTCTCTCATCACTTAATAACGGGAGTACTCTCTTAATTATTGAAATATAAATTCTAATCGATACGAATGTATATATGTATATTTCGTAATAGCTGATTGCACTAATTTATTTAGCATTTTCTAAGTAATAAAATTGCTTTGTTTTTTTGTATGTTTTGTCTTAGACGTTTCTGGTTCTTAATTATGACTTGCATTTGGGCTGTTGAGTATGCACCGAAATAAATACAAGCCCCAGTGGGCCTAGGCCTACCTCCATGAAACTCTCCGTTTCACTTCGGTTTACTAGATCTTACACATTCGGTAGGACTCCTTGGGCGAGTGATGAGCTCGTCGCAAGGCCTCTACCTGTACACAAACACAGAAAAACGCACACAAACATCCATGCCCTGAGTGGGATTCGAACCCACGATCCCGGCTTTCGAGCGAGCGAAGACAGTGCATGCCTTAGACCGTTCGGCTACCGTGACCGGCAAATTATATGTTTACATGCTCTTTCTTTTGTATTTTTTCAGCCTTTGGCTATAATTGGTTCTGTAGCTGTTGTCAAGAGCTTTCATAAAAGAACTGAACCGACGTATCCTTCCTTAGAGAGATCCATCCACTTCTGATGTTGAATTCGAAAGTCACGACCGCTTTGCATTTCACATGCCCACCGTGACAGTGTGTTACAATCGTGAGAAAGCCCATGATTAGTCATTCTATTACTATTATTACAGTTTCTTTAGTGGAATTCGAGCTACATTAAAGTTTAGTCTTTTTAGTAAAACGGTAACTAATTAAACATTACGCCATGAAGACGTATGGGGGAGTGGATGTATAGATCCACATTTTCTTGACCTTGGAATTAGTTGAGGTGAGTGGTCAGCTTTACGCCCCGACCGCTTACCCACGAGGAAAGAGCCCCCTGTAGCCATTGGATAGGAGGTTGGGTGGACCTTAGTGCCGGTTTGGACGACATGGAGAAGATAAAATTCTTGCTCCTACTGGGACTCGAACTCCAACCCTTAGCCAGTCGCTATACCGACTGTGTTATCCCGGCTCCCGTTCTGTCTAGCAGCTGTGAAAATGTAATGGCGACTGCGAAGTGTACTCGTAATGTGTTCTAATAACTAAAGATCTTTTGATTATGGTAAATTGTTTAAGATTTTGCCGTTACTAGGAACATTACACTTTTTTATTTATGCCTTGCTATTCTAGTTACATTGCTCCATACATTTCTCTTTGCAGAGGCCTGTGCGTGCCTTACTTGAGTTTTTAATTAAACGTTTGTTGATTAGTTTTATATTCTCGAAAGTTCGGATTGAAATGTTAATCAATACAACTTTTATTTCTTCCTTACCGGAAAGAAGGGGTATCGCTGTCCTTGTCTGTCTGCATACGTGTAATTTAGTTGTTATCTTAGTTCTCACTCGCTCCGTTATTTAAAGACTGATGAGTTGTGTCAAGTCTTACTCGCCGAATTAAGTGTTTATTCGTCACTCCAAAATGTTATAGAATAATATAATTATTTATCTATTATGATCTGTTATTAACTTTGGGCCTTTTAAAAATGCGGGAAATGTATGTATGTTTCTTCTTGTATATTGTTTTCTTTAGTTAAAATTCTACATGCAAACAGGTCTTCACAATAGGACGTAAAAACAAAAAGAGGATCTTATTTTGAGTGTTGGAAATTATAGTGCAAAAATTCGCCTTTTAACTTTGGCGTGCCTGTTTATTTGAATGTAGGAACCACAGAATCGCTTCACAGATTTTCATCAAATTGTGAGTTGTTTAGTTTTGCTATCATTTTCTTGACCTCGGAATTATTTGGAGGTGATTGGTCAGCTTCACGCCCCGACCACTCACCCGCGAGGAAAGAGCCCCCTGTAGCCATTGGATAGGAGATTGGGTGGACCTAGGTGCCGGTTTGGACGACATGGAGAAGATAAAATTCTTGCTCCTACTGGGACTCGAACTCCAACCCTTAGCCAGTCACTTAGCCAGGATCTTATTTTGAGTGTTGGAAATTATAGTGCAAAAATTCGCCTTTTGACTTTGCCGTGCCTGTTTATTTGAATGTAGGAACCAGAGAATCGCTTCACAGATTTTCATCAACTTGTGAGTTGTTTAGTTTTGCTTTCATTTGTCAACACATTCCAATGTCGTTGAAATTAGACAGCAATGGCCGACAATATGCATGTAAATCTACATGTCTACATCTCGAGCTTAACGCGCTAAATAAATTTTTCAAACCCAATTTGTACCCAAGTAATTAAGTCCAATAAACATTCCACGAATACCTTCCCGAATAGACAGATGTATTTGTTATTACTATGTAAATATGTTCGTCGATCACAACAATTTTATACGTAAAAGTTTTCATGGAGTACGTTTCTTAGGAGCGAACAGTGCAATCGTGTGTTAGGTACCGCTCCGGAAAGCAGTGCATATAGTTGAAAGGGAAGACAAACCCAAACGTACAGACCGATAAGCCTACTGCCCACACTAGCCAAAGTACTCGAACCACTCATCCTTAAAAGATTTGCAGAAACAGCATCTACTAATGACATAATCCCTAGGCACCAATTTGGCTTCCGAGCAAATCACTCCACAATCCAACAGTGCCACAGAATCGTTAACAAAATAAAATAAAGCATCGAAGGAAAGAAAACACGTACCTCGGTCTTTCTCGACGTTCAGCAGGCTTTGACAAAGTATGGCAAAGTGTGGCACAAAGGATTACTGTATAAACTGAAAATGAACCTATCCGCACAATTACATCTTACCATAAAATCGTACTTGAACGAACGTTACTATCAAGTCAAAATCGACGTTGAATTATCCGAATTCCATCTAATAAGAGCAGGAGTTCCACAGATCATCGTCCTGGGCCCCTTTCTGTACTTAATCTTTACAGCTGACGTCCCACTAACAGACAATACGCTAATGGCAACATTCGCCGAAGACACAGCAATAATGTCATCAGACCAAGATCCAAATACAGCCTCCCAAAACTGCAGCAACAGCCCAACTCACTGCAAAACTGGATGGACCAATGGAAAATCGAAGTAAATCCTGCAAAATCCTCCCAAATAACATTTACAAGAAGAAGAGCTCTCTGCCCGCAAGTTAATATCAACAACACCCTCATACCCATCAAACAAGAAGTTAAGTACAAAGACAAAACTCCGTCCAGTGTGACTATTTAAGTTTTTTTTTCCCCCCCCTGTGGCGCTACAGCCCCAATTTGGGCCTAGCCCTACCTCCATGAAACTCTCCGTTTCACTTCGGTTTACTAGATCTTACACATACGGTAGGACCCCTTGGGCGAGTGATCAGCTCGTTGCAAGGCCTCTACCTGTAGACAAGCACAGAAAAACGCACACAAACATCCATGCCCTGAGTGGGATTCGAACCCACGATCCCGGTTTCCAAGCGAGCGAAGACAGTGCATGCCTTAGACCGCTTGGCTACCGTGACCGGCTATTTAAGTTTCACTGCTTGAAAACTTAGCACCCTTACATGCTTCGATCCTTACGGATCATCTTCAGAGGGAACATCAATAATTATTTGGAAACTACTATCACAATAGGTGTTCTGAGTGAAAATTACATATACACACAATGCCTGCAATGCACAGTATACATAAAAGCTAACTTTTCCACAACCACAGCAGCATTCCTGGTATATTAAAGTTTTTAAAACTTTGTTATTCAAGTTAAAATTTAAAAACCAAGTGGGTTCATGTCACTTCTCCTATCGTCTTTCCTGAAGGGGGCTGAACTTGTGCCGCCTGTCAATCTTGAGAAGGAGATTGTTGGTATCGTCCTGTGTTTGTTCGTGGCTTGCTGTATGCAGTGAAAAAACACAGCAAGCCACGAACAGACACAGGACTCAAAACAACAACCAACTAATAAGAAACCTCTTCAACCAGCCAGCAATAGAAAGAAGACTAAATAGAATGTGGCCAGAGGATCTCATTAGATAAGCACCAGAGAATCATCGAAGGATGATACCTGCTTCAATAATACACACACCCATCCCTTTTACTAATTACTCTATTTATGTATATTGAGTAGATTGTAAAATTATTTAAAAAAAAATTGAAAAAAGTTTTAATATATAAATGCAATGTTTATATACTTTAAAATACTGTCAAACTAGTACAGCTTATTTAAAACAATTATTGCTGTTTTTATAAAAATTATCTTATTATATTATAGGGCATTTTTAAGTTGCAATGGAGTAGGAGATGGTGCACATATATGTAATGTGTTTTTTGGAACTTTATGGGGACGTGGGTGCTATACGGTTGTGCATTGTTAATGCTTTAGAGTAAATATTGATGTTATGTGAGTATACATTGTTGGTGGCGATGTACCCGTGCCTTCTTGTTTCGGTGGTTTTTGCTTTTTGACGTTCTGAGGTAGGCTCGCTGGTTGTATTGAAATTTTGTTTATGCTGCTGTTTCCTGGGTTTTTGTTATCGTGTAATTTTGTTGCTTCTGCTGATGTGTTGCTGTTGGGAATGGACTAAGTTCTCGCTGGACAATGTCAGGAGCGCCAGAGCATGGGAGGGCGGGGGAGGAATGCTGTAGGATTTTTTCTTCTTTCATTTTTAGGTGGTGGTGGGGAAGATGATTTGATGAGTGATTTATTGTTATGTGGGATTATGGTTTATTATTAGATCGAAAATGGGAGTATGTATGTCTTGGTATGTATCTTTCATTGTTATCCCCGAGAAATACCTAATTATTCAGATGTTAATGGGAGGCCACTGCTTTCGTCCACATATACTCTGTTTGTAAAAGAACTTAAGTTATTCATAAATTTGGAAATTGGAAGCAGTAAGGAGCATAAGCTCTAGAATTTTTACAGCACACGTATATTTCCTAACCTGTTACATAGGAAAGTATTCTCGCTTTTGTTTCTATCTTCCGTGTTTAAACCATTACTATCTTCTTTTATCTCAATACTCTAGGAATTCAATACACGAAAGCAGTTCGAAATGTAATGCCAATTTTAAATGATTAGATAACCGAAACAGTCGGTGAATATAAATTACTGTTGTGAATTTATGCTTTCCAGTCCACAAATGAATTCGTCTCAGGCCAGTGTTTGTGTCTATTCTTCTAGCTCTAGTGACCGTCAACATAAACGGAAATGGCTAGAATAAGTAACAACTGATCCAATTGTTTATTTAATACAATCTTTCCGGTTCTGCGCCTGAGTTTTTTTTAAACAATTCATCGAAACACACTGCTTATTTCTCACGTCGTACATCTGTTAACCCTTGTATCAACGTGAATTTTAAATGTATTTTCTACATGTATCTTAAACGCCGGTTGCGGTAGCCAGTCGGTCTAAGTCATGTACCGTCTTCTCTCGCTCGGAAGATGGGATCATGGGTTCGATTCCCACGCAAGTCATGGATGTTTCATATGTGTATATATTTGTGTTCGTGTTGTCCTGCATGTAGGTAGCGGCCTTGCGACGAGCTGATCACTCGTCCAAGGGGTCCCACCATCTGTAGAATGAGCACAACGATAAAACAACCTCAACACTAATGTACACGTATAAGAAGGAGTAAGTAAGCATCTGAAATAATGGGACAGGAATGCTACACGTTAATTTTTTTTATTGCTAGTGGGGTGGGATCAAGTCCCTTGTACTGCGGCCACTTCTAGCCTATTGTACCAACCCCAGATGATAGGTGAGTGTGATTGTGGAGCAATTGGTGGAATGAAGATTGGCAGGGGAAACTGAAATACTCGGAGAAAACCTGCCTCAGCGCCACTTTGTCCACCACAAATCCCACTTGACCAGACCCGGGATCAAACGCGGGCCGCCACGGTGGGAGTCAGCGACTAACCGCTTGAGCCATTCACGTTAATATGATAATCGAGACATGAAGTATCATTCTACAACAATTCTAAATTGTTTATGTTTATCGTTAAAGTTACTCTCATAAATAAAAGAAGGATGTAACATTGCGTATATGTATTTTCAGAGCCAGAAGAATTTTCTCTCAGCTGCAGTTTACTATGCATATGTCTGACTTCGGGCTATTGCTTAATTCTTTAACTGCCTGAGGGTTCTGGAATGTAGAAAGGGTCTCAGTTCTACTGTACGCTCTTTCCATTAGTGACCTCGGTTTCTATAGTTCAACAGACATTTATCCTTTCTGCTCTTCACGTTGCGAATTAACTCCAGAGCATAAGGACAAAGCAGTTCGTTTGTGCCTGTTGTCAACATGATTCGTCAGTTTCAGACACAAAGGAGACTCTTCAGGACTGCTTCTGTAATTGACTCCTCTGAACGTAGGTTTATAAAACATTTCAAGGGAGGAAGAAAATGGAGATTTGAAAAAAGGAAAACTGAATTGAAACGGAATAGTTCCGAGATATATTAACATGGCACTGAAATCATTTCTCGGAATGCTACCATTAAGGGGCTTTTCATTCTAAGGTTTTTGAAAATTAATGATAAAATTATTTTATGAAAGAAACGAATTTTTCATATAAAGAGAACAGTTCCACAGTACACGTATGCTGGTGTAGTCAAGTTTTCGCGTCAAAGGCGGTCTCCAGCCGTGGCGTGGAAAGGATTATTATATACTTTTTTTCTCATGGCAGAAATATTTGTTATACTCGCTTTGGAAATTACGTCAGTGAGGGAATTTGGGGAGTGGAGGAAAGTGCCTCAGTATCTTACGGACATTTGTTTGCAGTGCTGAATCGTCAAAATTCTGTAATGGGTGATATTATTTTTTTTATTATAGGTAGGGTTTTCAGTACATTCATAATCGGTTTATCGGTTCCTTAAACTCTTTGTTTTTTCTTTTGGTGCTACAGCCTCAATTTTTGGCCTTGGCCTACCTCCATGAAATTCTCCGTTTCACTTCCGTTTACTAGATCTTAGACATTCGGTAGGACTCCCTGGGCGGGTGATCAGCTCGTCGCAAGGCCTATACCTGTACCCAGATACAGAAAACGGCACACATACAACCTGTAAACATCCATGTTCTGCGTGGGACTTCAACCCACGATCCCGGCTTCCGAACGAGCGAAGAGAGTGCATGCCTTAGACCACTCGGCTACCGTGATCGGCAGTCTCTTCATAACCTAATTAAATTCACTATTTGACACTGCTTAGCAACCGCATTATTTGAAATATATAAATGTGTCACGACTGTGCATTGTTTTCGTTTCTTTCAATAAAAAACTGAAATATCACCAGATGTTTCGGTAATAGAACGAGATCCGGTTATTCAGTAAGGGCTGTTTTGGAATGAACACGAATAAATTTAAGTTACGGAAATCTCTCCTTAAATCATGCACTAAATTCTTATACATATCGAATTGTTTCACGATGTAATAACGATTTATCGATATCAGCTGAAATAATCTCGTTTGTGTAGGTCATGACCAGCTACTTCAAAGTCCTTCTCAATGAATCCGTAATCTCATCCTGCATTTGACGTAATGTAGGGTGAGGAGTCTGTGGCGTCTGTAAGTAAATCATAACTCAGAAATTAATCTACCTTCATCCATATACGTTTCCAACTATTCTGAAATTAATTTCTTGAAATATGTTATCATTGCCTCAAACCTTTATGTTGTCAGCGTGTCTGTCAGTTTGAACACACAAAACACTGTCTGTAGGAACAGAAGTGTCAGTTGGCACGATCCCCTCTCTCACCATTATCATGTCTCTTCGTACAGATGGTAGTTTCTTACAAACATTAAAGGTATATACGTGTATGCAGACTATCGATTGCAAGATCGCCGTGTTGCTTTCACTTAACAAGGAAAGCGTACAATTATAATAGTTCAATGCCTGAGGAAGAGAGAACACCCCTAATTATGTTTTTTTTTTTCCTTGTTGCTACAGCCCCAGTGGGCCTAGGCATACCTCCATGAACTTCTCCCTTCACTTCGGTTTTTCTAGATCTTACACATTCGATAGGACTTCTTGAGCGGGTGATCACCTCGTCGCAAGGCCTCAACATGTACACAAACACGGAAAAACGCACGCATACTACCTAAACATCCATGCCCTGAGTGGGATTCGAACTCACGATCCCGGTTTCCAAGCGAGGAAAGACAGTACATGCCTTAGACCGCTCGGCTACCGTGACCGGCAGCGTATAAGAATATATAAGAATTCAGTACGTACCTCACAGGAAACATCCGAACTCACGATCCCGGTTGCCAAGCGAGGAAAGACAGTACATGCCTTAGACCGCTCGGCTACCGTGACCGCCTACTTATGTTTTACCTCCCTTTAATTCCAATGGATAATTTGTGATAGATAACTGTAAATATGTAGTGTGAAATACCCTCAATTATTATGTCACTGAATCTCACGCCATTCAGGCAATTAGTTCAGAAGTTGTTTAAGTTCATCTACGAATGACAGCGAGCGGGCATGTACGCTCATGTACATGGCCATCGGCACATACGTTTAGATATAATGATACAACGATATACCTGTCCCCTTGAAATGGGGAACGTAGTTTATATCTAGTAAAAATGTCACCATGTTTTTTACTTTCACCTATCAGCAGTAACCTTGGTCGTAGCAAGTAGCTGGATAGCTAACCACGTGAATATTACGACATTCAGATGGGAGCAGAACTAGGTATCGTACGCTGGAATCAGGTGGTTTACCATTCTAAATTTACCACAAGCATTCAGTACATTCTGACCATTGACGTTTCGTTTTTGTGATATGTACTCTGTATTTCTCACTTCGATTCTGTAGGGAGAAACGTCAGTTTTAAAAATTACAAATATAAATCACTCCATCCACTGTGACCTTTAAGTTTATTACTACATGAAAAACTTAACACCCTTACATGTTTCGGCCTCTGCGGACCATCTTCAGAGGGCAAACATCACTACAAATAGGAAATCACCTTCACATAAGTTGTTTAGACGTAAAGTACGTACACTTATATGTTACAATGCATAGTGCACAAAATGGAACATTTCACAAACACAGCAGTTTCCTGGGAATGTAAAGTTTTTAAAAATTATTTAAAATTTCTTGATGCTAATTAAAAATTTGCAGTTTTAAAGTTCTCAACAGAAGGCAATACAGAAGAACTACAATGAGTAAGCGTTTCAACTCAAAAATCAAATTTGATGAGTGAATTTATTTATGATTTATTTAACGACGCTTCTCTTATCAAAGCTGAGAGCTGTAGCTTAGGGCGCTGGATGTTAGGATGTTTTTTATATGCTTCTTCGAAAGGATATAAAGAAAGCGGCCTGCGACTGATTTCAGGTAATATCTTGGAATTTTCGTGGAGGAACCGAAGGACACCACAAAGAACTAGAAGCAGGTTAGGCGGTCTCCGTGTGCGAAATTTGAAGTCGACATATCCGTATTGAAAGTACTACTAGTACTACTAGTCGCTCCATTGCTAAGTTTTATCAAATTAAACTAAATGTCAACTGATGACATGATACCTGAAGGCCGGAATAGCGGAACCAGAGGAGACGTCAATTGCTAGGCAACGACTCGGTAAACAAGTTCCCGAGGCTACGGACACTCAAGCAACAATAGAGGAATTGTTTGGAACGATGTTTTCTATTCGGTCAAAGTGGTTTTAAAGAATAGTGCAGTTGAAAATCTGCAGTCGAGTTCCGAAGTTCCAATTGAGCAGTTAGTCGAGGGTTGAGCTCTGCTAAGAAGGGTGAGAAGATAGCGCTATGAATTCGGTTTCCTGTCGGGCTGTGAAGAGGAGACTTTAAATGTGGAGCATGTAATTCAGTGAGACTGTTGTAGTGCCTGTGTTGAAATTCTTTGCCAGGAAACGGATAGTGGAGACTGTGAGGACACTATTGAGTGTAACAATGAACTATAAATTGTGGAAATAGCTGTAGTGTTATAGTTGTTTGTAGTACGACCTGTAAGTGGTTAATAAATCTAATAATCCAAACCCCCGTCTATAGTCACACATCCCATATATCGACAATATACAAGATCCAGACATAGCTTTACTATCTGACTGATTACAACGGACTACACAGAATTATATCTCAGAAGACCACTCTTCATAAACACTTCTGTGAGAGTTTCAAATTCCCTTTTCCTGGTTTCTGTTTCCTTGTAAAGTTATTACGTCAAGGATGGTCTAAGAAACATTAACAATAACTATACCGAAAATACGCACATAGGTACAAACTATACGTACTCAGTTGAAAAACCCAGGGTCATTAATACGTTGTGAATTATCATTATACCGAATCATTATATAGACTTAAAATTTTTTCATCCCCTTTACGCATTGTGCTAAGTAAGTGACGATTTAATATTCTCTAACGAATAAATCTTCCAATTAATTTACAGTGTTACTTCAGTGTCGGATTTCATCATCTCACTGTGGAATGAAGAATGTTGTCTTTCGGCTACTTTACGTCACGTATCCGTTAGAAGTCCGCCACAGTTTCGGAAGAACGTCACTAGAGGACATTACATCCCAGAATATATGAGTCTTCACACTTATTTCAAATACGTTTAGTTACACCTCGTAAGTTCGTAACTGCCCTATTAAGCTCGTTTAATGGAGTTCTTTGAGTGACCCAATGTTTCCATGGAATAAAAGAGCGATCAACTAGTATCTGCATTCAACGTTAAATACAATATGACATTTGGAGTTATAAATTATTTTATTTAATTAAATTAGATATTCTTTTTCTCAAGTAGCCATCTTTTTGTTTCTGGATGAACTGTTACGTTTGTAATCAGAGATGGTTACTGCCCTTTATATAAAGTAAATATAAAAGCTAAACGGTAAAGCTATCCCTCTAACAGGCCGTGGAGATTCATAGGGTTGTGAGACGTTGAGGCTCCGACATTTTCTAGACAGTCGGCTCATAGATGGAGGTAAGGTTGTTAGCCTTACGCGCCGGCCACTTTTTACCCCCAAGATTAGTCCAAGAATATTCCTGGTACTCATTTCTGTTAGAAGTTGAGTCGACCCCAGGGCCATAGTGCGGCTGGAAGGATTACGTCAATTGAAAAAAATCCACATCATCTTGATTCGATCCAGCGACCTTCCGGCTTGTAGCATAGTGCCTCGATCTACTACGCTACCGCGTGCCCCGCCCTTTTACGGTTTGTATATAGGAATGAAAATTATATTCACTTAAAATTTTGTCTTCATTCCGTGTGGCAAGAGGAAATGCGTGTCTGGTTTCCTGTTCCTCTACGTAACCACCGCTCCTGAAGGGAAGCGTGATAGGGGACGTCACTTCAAAGGGGATCTATTAAAATTTTTAACGATGTTCACGGTTAAAGTTTTCTTTTATTAAATATTGATATGAGAAGCTGCTGAAGAGATTCCAAATTGGTTACAATAAAGGAGGCGCGCAGAGTTTGCGCTCAATTATTTCTCTTCTTTAGAGGCGACTGGAGCTGAAAGTTGCAGGATTATACCCCTCCCACCCTCCCACCCTGTCACCCACCCTCCGCCCTTTCCGGTAGACGCTAAACCTTAGCTGCAGTTTTTAAAGTGGTGAGAGAATTTTAAACGATAAATTCTACGACATCTGATACATTAACTCGTACCTTATGAAAGTGGACTATTTAATGGGTTTAGTGTGGTCAGAGTTCTTCCTCATTAATTACTTGAATAATTAAAGTGAACTTGACAACTTGGTCTTCCTCCCTCCTCAGTCTTTTAACGCGGAAAATCACCGCTCCATGGAACCAAGCCCGGTCTTCAGCGAGGTCCTGCTGCTTCCTTTCCAATTGTGGGTTTGCTCTGAAAGCTTTAAACCTGCAGTTATACGTATTATAACAAAATGTGAAAGCAGAAAGGGTCAGTAGACAGAGAACAACCTGCATCATGGTGATTTCTGGTAGACTACTTGGGCAAATGACTTTTAAAAGGATTCTAAATAGTCGAAATATTTATTCCAGGAGCATGGAATCCTACTCTGTTTCGGGAGATACCCTATTCGATTTTCACCCTGAAACCAACTGTTCTGCCTGAAGATTTCTTCCATTTTTCTCGGTTTCTCCGGAATAGCCCAGGAGTAATTTCTTAAGATACAGTAGTAACACCTCATGCCTTATTCACCCGGGTTTACTGCTTACAAATCATCCCTTCATATCTCACCGCGCTGCTCATTTTCATCAAATACCAACCAGGAGCTTGTCATAAGTAGTCGCAATGTATCACAGAACTTGGAAAGAATATGCTCAAACGAAATTTCTTACACATGATAATACAATTATTAGAGAAGTGTGTAAATGTGTCCTCTAGCTTTAATGTTGCAAGGTACCTTATTACCCTGAATACAAGCGAGATTCTTTCCCAAATATTGTTTCTTAGAAGGGAGCGGTTGCCTAAAACATGAAGATCATTG
Organism: Cryptotermes secundus; assembly: GCF_002891405.2. Taxonomy (NCBI): domain Eukaryota; kingdom Metazoa; phylum Arthropoda; class Insecta; order Blattodea; family Kalotermitidae; genus Cryptotermes; species Cryptotermes secundus. The sequence goes on along the minus strand of NW_019728498.1, from coordinate 1,521,683 downwards.
GAAGGTGCCGGAGGCTTATAAGAAAAGTAAATCAGCGTAGAAATTGAGTCGTACGCCGGAATAGCAAATTGGAACCAGGTGACCGGCCTTTGTGGATTTAAAGTGTGATTTGAAGACATAGCTTATGTGTAATATCTGGATTGTCTGACTCAGTGAGACTGTGCTAGTTCCTGTGTTGAGATCTGTTCCTAGGAGACGACTAGTGGAAAGAGAGAATCCTAGTGCGTATGCAACGGCAAACTGTAAATTGTGTAAATTAGTGATAGCGCTGTGTTAAGTGTGTTTCAGAGAGAGTGTGTGTAACCAAACTGATAATAAATCCAATCATTCGAACTAGAACCCGTTATGTTCGTCACGTGTACCACTCTACAATAATTATAGACTTCCTCAGATATTATTTTGATCATGAAGTCGAAGAGGGTGAGTTAGGTACAGCATGTCTCAAGCATCAGAGAGAAAATAAATGCTTACAAAATTGTAATCAGAAAATTTGAAAAGGGTTTTCTTGGGAACTGTTAGCTCAGTTTGGAGGAAGATCTTCAAACAAATGTCTGAAACCATTAAGATATAAGAGTATATGACTGCATTTATCTGACTGAGGATAGATACCAGTTAGGTCTCTTGCGAATACGCAACAAAACTTCGGATTCTCTACCACGTAGAAGGTTTGGAATTCTTGTCTAGTAGACTGATTATTAGTTCATCAAGAAGGACTCTTACCACCATGGAGTGTTTCTTTCAGTTTATAATGATATACTAAATGTAATTTGCAACGTCCTCCCAAATCTTTAATACGAATCTGGTATTCTTCTTTTGTTTAAAATTGTTAAGATCAAAACAATGTTACATCACAATTCCCCTGTTATGTATTATTAAGAGGCAAAAACGGATAAAATACATGCATGTCAACGCATTTCCAGGCAACGGCTCGATGAAGACCCCATCATACGAGCACGCAACAATAAGACGAATGTTTATAGCTCGTTGATAGGCAATAGTCAGCGCGCCAATGGACCGGCGCGATAGTTGTTACGTAACTTGTTTTCTGTATGATCTGCCCTACGCAACAGTAAAGCTGTGTTTTCTATGTTGTCCGTGCCGAGAAGATATGAGAGAATACGGGAATGGGAATTGACTTCACTTGAGTTCCGAAGCTCCACGGGAAGAACTGTGTGGCCAGAAAAATAATTAGAAGACTTAGTGTGTGACGTTACATGTGCTATATAGTTACAGTTATCTTGAGAATGTAAGAACTAATTGTATTCACGACTAGTGAAGGTTCAATAAACCGATTCACCACTCCAACCCCGCGTCTTAGACATTGGAACATGTGCAATACTTAAAGTAATGAAAGACACAATAGATCCCTGTGGTCGCGGTGCAAGGGCCAAGAAGGTCCACCCCTTATACATTCATTCATTCATTCAAATTAATTAACTGCTTGACTCAAAGCCCATATCCATGAAATATGAAGTAGGAGTTGTAAGTAAGAGAGATTCCGCGAGTTTATTGAGAAGGTTATCACGTTAAAAAAGTGAACACATTTCGTAGAGATATGTGATTTTAATCACGATTATTATATCACATTAAGAGGTTGCCTCGAATGTCTTTCCCTTGCTAATCTCTTCATATTGTAATGTGTTTTTGTCTCTAAAGACGCCGTTAGATTGTTAATTGGTTTATTTAACAACCTAAAGTCGTAACTACAAATACTTATACCACTGTTGCGGGTTTAGACAATTTACAAACCCTACACGCTAATCTGTTCACTCTGTCTTCAGTAGATTTCACGTATTTATAACACGGGAGCTATACAAGTCTCTGTGAATAACACACTCACAATATAACTGTATTACAGCACACATAAAATCTTGAAGTCACACAATAAGGCTTCACTGGCTGACTCAGTTATCGCGCACTTTCACAGATTATCACATGAAATCTTCTAACCACGTGTTCGGTTCTTCTTCCCGCGACTGCTTCTACGTTTCAACTGACTCATGACGTCTTCTTCACGTTCACAATTCACTCGCTACAACTGAACCTGGCGACTGATAGACTCTGTCTTCGGCGGCTGCTACATTTTAATTCCCTCCTTACCAAATCCAAGTCACATTGCGACTGACGGTCAGTCAGTCAGTAAGTCTTGGTGTCGAGCCCAATCTGGGGCTCATGATTAGATATTTATTACCTTTAACAGTTGCGGTCTTGTTTTTGTGGGGCGCCCTCTCTGACGAGACGACGGGTCTGCCTTTTTGTATATGCTGCTGGTCCTTGCCAGTGCAGTCTTTCTAGGGTCTGAGTCCCTTGGAACTAGAGACCATATTTTACTGTCTCAGATTTGAGACTTCCCTTTTCATCGCCTCTTACGACTCGCAGGGTCACGGTGGAGGTATTCGACCCCGCCTCCAAACGGGGTTCTCCTCCCTCCTTACCAAGTCCAAGTCCAAGTCACATTGCGACTGACAGTCCGTCAGTCTGTCTTGGTGTCGAGCCCCGACTGGGGCTCATGACCAGATTTTTTTTCTTTCTTCCTTTTTTTTCTTATATGAAAGTTACTGTCCTGCTCATTTGGGGCGCCCTCTCTGACGAGAGGTCAGGTCTGTTATTTGTCAGTCATAGTCCGTATTAGTATGTCCATTGTCAGTATTTACATATATTTACATTTTTAATCTTAATTCCTATTTCTATGTACAATATATACAAGGCCTCTGTCAATCCAGGCTCGGTACAGCAGATTATGCCCTATTTCTAGTAGTATTCGCTACCACGGCAGTCTAGTCACTTGAACGCATTCCAGTCTCCCTTTTAAACCCTCAGTCGGACAGCGGAAAACCCACCTCGCTTCACTGTTGCGTAAACGTCGTGTTTACAGGCGTTGCTTGGCAACGCTGCCGAGAGTTGTTTATTGCTGCGTAGCAACCAGGGCGCTTCGGCTCTACTCGGCAAGGCATGGAGAAACGCCGCTTTCCTTACTGTTGCGCAACCTCGTTTCCACTGTTGCGTAACTTGGCAACCGACCGTTTGTCACGGGTCTGTCTTCGTGGTAACTCGTTCCACCTCGCGTTACCCAGCAACGGTTAGACATGTCACAATATGAAATGTTCAACCGGACAAATAGATTTATATAGGATTTAGAGATTTCACGCAGTGACCATTATTTTGCTAGGTGGATTAAACTAATACCACGATACCAAACTTTAAATTGTATATCATATCGCCATTAATTTGTGGGGATTCTCAAGTGGGTAATATTTCCTATTACCATTTGTATAAGCTCTTACTGCTGCAAAGAAGAGTGCATCATAGAAAATTAACACTGGAAAAAATATATTATTTCTTTTTTATTCTGACACCATATAGGTACAGTGTTGTCACTTAGAACTTAATTTTGGGTTATTCCGGGGGGAATTCAACATTAATTAAAATTGCCAATAAGATTAATTTCAGTTTATCTGGAGAGTCTTCTTTTGTTGGGTTTAGATTTATCTGCAACACACCGAGCAACATTAACGGATTTCTGAGACTAAACTTGAAAGTACCCAACCATACTTAGAGGTAAAATTAATTTTAATTAACATGTAACGTCAGCTGTTTTCATTCTGAACGTCGTCATGGGAAAGTTTTAGCGCGATGCTAATTTAGTTTGAGTTTTGAAGGAGAGGAAATGGAAACGTTCATATTCTTCCATAATTTAAGTTAGGTACGATGTCTGAATCAACGCCATTTGACTTGCTATGCAGGTTATATGCGAAGGGGTTTCTGTTACGGTTGCTGTAGAAAGAATATTAAAAATCTAAACCTGCGGGCATGAGACAGCTGCTTCTCAGCTGTCACGGGATTCCTATATAGCTACGTCACCTCTTAAATGCAATAACACAAAACTTCTTTTTTCACAAACTTCAGAGTCTTATTGTTCTTTCAGCTTCTGTTATCAGAGCGAAAGAATATACGGAGGTAGGAGAAGAAGGATTAAGTTGGGAAGTATCTGACCTACCTGAAGAATTATTAAGTTGAAAAAGTGCAGGAAATTAAGCTCCTCTTCAAAAGAAACAGTACAGATGGGCCAAAAGTGGGAAAAGATGAAAGATCTGTACTTATATCCAGGATAGAAAGGCACATGACGAAGTTTGTTTCTGACAAATGTTGAGCCGAAGAGAGAGAGAGAGAGAGACGCACCGGATGCTCTCAAGAGGAATTCAGTTTAACTTAAGAAGACCTAACTGCCTCTAACTTCTGAAGATGGATACTGAGAACGTGTTTCTGATAATGCTCTTTTAGAATTCATGTTAAAACTGATCACGCTAAAATTACAAAGAAGTATTTTGGAATAATTCGATGATGCTATTTAATTTTATTGAATATTACACAATTTCTTTTTTGTAGCAACAAAGGATGTAATAAGTTTTACAGCAATTTAAATCTATGTTAAGAGTTTTATGACACACATTTTACAAATATTAAGCGAAGGTGGAAATAAATTACTTTCTTGGAATATATATCACGCTTATCAGTAATTTTTTAGAACTGCATGCCTACGACACTGAGAATGCGGCGGGAAGGTCATGTAGCACGAATGGGGGAGACGAGGAATGCGTATAGGATATTGGTGGGAAAGCCAGACGGAAAGAGACCACAGGGAAGACCAAAGCGTAGGTGGGTGGACAATATTAGAATTGATCTTAGAGAGATAGGATGGGATATTATGGATTGGATAGATCTGGCTCAGGATAGGGACCAGTGGAGGGCTCTTGTGTACACGGTAGTGAACCTTCGGGTTTCATAACATTCTGGGTAGCTGCTGAATTGGCGGCTCCTCCAGGAGGGCTCAGCTCCATGAGTAAGTAAGTAATTAAGGGTGCCTTCGACTCTAACCTCCCCCCCCCGTCACGAGGAGATCACACGATCTCATAGATTCAAATATCAGACCGTTACTCTTATAAGAATAGTTCACCTAAGATTAATTGTGCAGACCGTTAAACAGTTTTTCGTCCATCATTACAGTTATTCGTATCTGTAAACATGGTGCATTCCAGTTTAAATATGTTCAGGTTCTTAATTGTTTGTGAATCTGCCGTCTTGTAGAATGATAAATGAGATCAGTAGAATAGTAACTTCTTTAATGCTTTAAATTACAACACGCGGATTGTTTGTTTATTATTTTCAGAGAACTATTAGCTTATCATACAGAAAGTTTCCGAACTTCCTGTCTGAATATAAATAATCACCTTATTTACAAAACAAGGACAAAGGAAGGTTAACTTTTCATGAGATTTTATTTGAAATATATTAAGTTAGATTAGTTGTCTAAGGACAGAAAAGTTTACCTGTTCTCCACTTCTCATTGTGTCACATTTTTGCGTAGACTATCGTGTCACGTGATAGAGGACTACAGATGGGGTTTTGATTACAGGTCGTAATTACAAGAAACTATAACTTACAAGGACTAAACTGCAGTAGTCCTCTAACTGACTCACTCATTCACCAACCAACTCACTCAACTGCACTGTACTGAATTGAACCAACTGACTGTCAAAGTCAAAGTCAAAGTCAAAGTCAAAGTCAAAGTTCAGTTATTCAGTATAGAGGGGGTGGGTTTCCCCATGCACCGCGACTAATAGTCTATTGTACGTCCACCTTTAATTTCTACTGTCTCCATACCCTACCGATACTGGTGCCCGCTATCTCCCCTTTCTGCCAGCGAGGTCGGCCCTCTACTGGCATTGGTACCCGATAACTTCCCCCTCTACCGGATAGTAGAGGTCTCCTAGAGACATGAAAATCTTTTACGTGCCGTAAACCTACGACAGGGGACCCACGGCTTAAAGTCCCTCCCGGAGCACTTGTTCCCTGAATTTTTCCGACCTTAAAAATTCCACGACCTCCGCCGGGTTTGAACTCGCGTACCTTGAGTCATGAGGTGGGAACGTTACCCCTAGACTACGGAGACCGCTTAAAGTCAGAGTTATTTTATTACTGGCGGTTTACCGCCAATGAGTTCGTCTTGGCGTCAGGCCACTTGATGGCCACGACCAGAGATTTGTTTCCCAACTGAACTCTTGCGGTAATAGTCCTTATATAACAGCCTCTCTGACGACAAGATGAGATTATCTCTTGTGAATACACTCCACCTTATGTCAAGTGTATATTTCGCACATATAATATATTATAGAAAATTCTTCCTTTTGCACTACACGCAAGTCCTCTGTCAGTACAGGCTTTACAGAGCAGAGAATGCCTAACTTATATATCTTATGATACAACTTAGTCATTTGAACGGGCATTAGCTTGGCCACCTCCAAGTTTAAGCCTCTTATATTTTCTGTGTCTGACTTCACCGTGTCCTATACCGCGAATACGTATGTACATTCTCATGATTTTGTACGACTTCTGCTTGTCGCCTGCACAAATTTATTATATTATCGTATACACACGTAAAGTTGAAAGTCGTGTGCAAGTCGGGGACTGGTGTGAACCTTAGAAAATTTCCAGTGCTGCGCAATACCTTGTTTTGCAAGCGCTGCAATTTTAGGAGGTAGGTGTCTGCCGCTAATTCCCAGGCAGGACAAGCGTAAGTCATTACTGATCTGATCAGTGCCTTATAGAGGGATAGTTTAGTGTTTGCTTTTAAACGCTAACTTTTGAATAGGGAGTAGATACACTTTATTAAAATCAGAATTTCTTACAACTACAGCAACTGTCCTTGATGCGTTTAAGATTTTTTAAAACTTTTTGTTATTTAAGTTAAAATTCTTTAACCGAAAAGGTTCGCGTCCCTTGTCCTTTCGGTTTTCTTGACGGTGCCGAACTTGTGCCGCCTGTCTTTCTTGGGAAGGTAGTTCTTGTTGTCGTCCTATGTTTTTTCGTAGCGTGTTCTGTTGATGTTCCCTCCGATGATGGTCTATAGGGACCGATACATTTTAGAGTGCTAAGAAGTGAAGTATTAAAAGCTTCAACAGTCACACTGGACGGAATTATTTTATCATTTGTAATATTTTTGTGTGACGGACCCAGAATGAAACAAATCAAACTTTTTGTACCTGTTGTACTACAGAAGCTGCTTCTGGGCTCTCGTTCTTCATGGAATGGCATTCAGATCTCAGCGTTGATAGCTCCTGTCTCCAGTATTTCCTAAATCCTGGTTCTGGAACGTCCGCCATCTTGGTGTACACTCAGATTTGCCGTTTCTTTGTTGCTTTGTGGAGCGCTGCGCACAGCCGCGGCCAGGCGGCAAACTTCACCGAAACCACTTTCGCCCAATGGGAGTTCGCCGTGGGTACACTATGTAACGTGAAGTCCATATAAACCTCTCTGTCCAACGCAAGCTTCCTTCAATTAACTAATTTCAGTCAGGACCTGGTGTAGCTGACTTATCTGGAAGACAATTTAATTTCAATTCAGAACCTATTTTTTTAGTACACACAACATATCACTCTGAATTAACTCCTCGCTCCACCCGCTACTCACTGAGTCTGAGTCTTATTTTACGACCGACGGTCAGTCGGCCAGTCTGTCTTGGCATAAAGCACCCATCCGGGGCTTGCCACCAGATCTTTATTACTGTTTGACAATTACTGACTTTTTTTTTTGTGGGCACTCTCTTTGACGAGAGGATGGGTATGTCTTTTGTATAAACTGCTGGCCCTTGCCAGCGCAGTCCAAATCCTTTGGTACTCTAGACCACGTATTACTGTCTCAAATTTGAGACTTCATTTTTTGTCTCCTCATACGACTCCCGCTGCAACACCAAAATAGAAGAACTGTAGGAAACCGTAATCTCTATAGGGTTCGTCCGGTAAAGAAAAAAACGCAGTCTTGTCAGTCTATATGTAGTTTCGTTTTTGTCTATTAGGTTCTCTGCTAGTGCTTTAGTGTGGTTTCCTATTTTTCTTAAGCATTTACATTCCAGTTATAGCAAACTGGAGCTCGAAGAGTGAAGACGTGAATACATAAGCTAGTGATTTGTTACCAGGATACGCCTAGTGAAAATATTATACAGGTGTAGCCATTGTTGAGAGCGATAACCTAGCAACGAATAGTGAAAGCGGACTGAGAAGGCTTAGTGTTGTGATAGAATATAATAATTAATTTTTGTTTTCTTCTGAAACTGCAGAGAAACCCAACTGATATACTACCTTTCTTTGAGGCGACCGGCATGTGGACAACACTGGGACTGGGTTGTAATATAGACCTACAGCGACTGGTAATGCAACAGAAATTCATAGCCCCAATACCACCATACCGACTTCAACAATCTGGCTACACTATGATGTTTTTGCAAAGAAAAGAAAATAACAGAACCTCATTAACAAGCAACAACAAAAATAACACCAACGATGTGCAAAAAATAAGAAAAAACTACACATGGCAACAGGTAAAGGAAAGGAAGAGAACTACTGAAACCCCAGAAACAATAACGAAAGGAAATCCCTTTCTGTTTAATGCCTAAAACAGGCATGGAAACGTCTCACGGCCCTCAGACTTGCATATGCAAACAGACGAGGCAAATGAAACAGTAACAAACACTAAAAATAAAGATCCAAGCCAATCTAAACTTCCACCATATATACGGGGTAACGATTTACTGTGAAATGGTGAAACACCTACATACAACGATAGAAGAAGAACAGTATTAATGCAAAGCAGTCTCAAATGAAACGATAAAAATCAATGTGATCACATTAGAATCCTATCGGAAATTAATCAGACAGCTCCAACAAAAAAATATAGTATATCATACATAGCAGATAGGAGACGGAAATGCCTATAGGGTAGTAAAACGAACTCTGCATCACTCAGTAGCCACAGACGAAATAAAAGAACTATAAAAACAAGGTCATACTGTGTGCACTACACTAAACGTCAAGTATCGTCAAACAAACGAACCAATCACTGCCTTTGTTTTTCATAGACCTAGAACCTAAGGAAAACAATAAGAACATATATGAAATTAAATACTTAGGCAATATGAAAATAACAGTCAAAGCCCGAAGAAAGAAAAACGACATTGTACAGTGCACACCCACTGCAGGGTTTAAGGGACTTATCTTGAAGTTTTAACCAGTATGGTTATGATTTGAGACTGTTTGTTATTTACTGAATATGAATCAGCCGATTTACATTAACCTGCGTTCCCGACAAATTTTGTGTTTCTCAAGGCGGTGACTGAATATTACTTTCCGCTTTTACGTAATATTGTGTTCTATGTTAGGTGTTTAAGAGCGTTTCTGCATCTTGAGTTCACAAGACTGAAGATGTAAACAAGTTCGTCACACATACTCGTAACGATCTATCAAACAACACGTCATAACCCTACAGAATAAAATAATCTTTAACATTTAAAATTAATGGTCCTTAAAACAGATTTATATGATTTGCAGAATTTTTAAGCCGTTGCTATGCAACGACGGTTTTTGAGCACTGGCTTGGTAAACATGATCTCGACGAAACAAATTATACACGTCAAAAATATCCTGGCTATCTGCAATCAACTACCCATAAAAATAGAAGGGCCGTTGGGGACGGTGTCTTCCGTTGATTGAGCTCCGAAATTATATAACGATTAACCTAGCCCGGATAAGGGAATTGAGTGATATTCTCCGAATAAGAAGGATCTGAGTGCGAGAAGCTGAAGAATCCAGTCTTAACATCCATTACCAGGAAACGGCTTTTGAAAACACCAGAGTCAGGAGACGATTTAGTGTCTGCAGCACTGATTTATAAAGAGTGGCGATTACCAGTGCTCAATAAATCCATTCACTAATAAAAACACCGTCTGCCAGCCACACACCTACACTTGGCAACATGTATATTATGCATTAAAGGAGCACGCACATTGTACCGAGTCACCGCCGGTCCGCATTGCTCCATAATGTCTTCATAAACCTATCGTCTGCAGCATTGAGAAAGCGCTGTCTGCTCCGAGTCCAATCGTAGAGATTGCCTTCATTTCCGTAGAAGCATAATAAAGGGCTGTGTCAACTTCAACAGCGACGCTGTAGCCAATCATCAAGTAAGAAATAAACGTTACAGCAACGCCCCTTTAATATTCTATGTATCAATTGTTTGATCAAATAGAAGTCTCAAACAGGTGGACACTGCAATAAAACAAGACGCCAGTGTCTCTTCGAGACGCACTCTGCCAGAATACATCGAAATCCAGCATTTACTGGCAGCAGCAGAATAACTGTAGGCCACAAGTCTGCCTGTGCTTTGTTCTGCTTAGACGACTTATTTCACAGCTCTGTATAATTACCAGTGTTTTAGTCTTGTTACTGAAAAAGAAACTGTAATTTTATAAAATAATACTGGAAAGTTTTACACTGTACAAGCAACGACCCACATGAATAATTTTTTTTATTTATCATTTATTAGCAATCTGAATTTGCATTCTATGAGCTAATTTGCTGTCATGTACAATAATTATTCTATTGTACTAAGTTGGCTTGAAGAGCTGTAATCCATCNTAAGTATTTTGGATTGACTTCGCTGGATGATTTCTATGTTGGACCTGCTGGCGCATCCCCAGAGCTCAATGCCGTATGTCCATATGGGTTTAATTATTGTTTTGTAGATCAGTAGTTTATTATCTATTGTTAGGTGAGATTTCCGACCTATTAGCCAATTTATTTCCTTGAACTTAATTTCGATTTGTTTTCTTTTCTTCGCTATATGGTGTTTCCAGTTTATTGTTGAGTCCAGGTGTAGTCCTAAGTATTTTATTACATCCTGTTGTTGAATGTTAACATGATTTAGATGTACTGAGGGGCAGTTGCCTTTCCTGAGAGTAAAAGTCACATGCGCCGATTTGCTTTCATTCACTTTGATTTTCCATCGGTGTAGCCATTTCTCCATTAGATTCAGATGTTCTTGTAAATTAGATGAAGCAATTACCGGGTCTTCTGACGTAGCGAAAATTGCACATGAATAATGAAAGGAAATTCTACACGCATTTAATGAAACTCGGTAAGACACTGCAGAACCCTTGATATACATGATACATGTTTCTATCTATAATAAAATACAGCCGTGCTGACATTTAGGAAAGGACATAGACAGAGGTTTTTAGAGAACAGGACGGGAGTTTGGAGAAAACTTCATAATGAGGAGCTTCATAACTTGTACTATTCACAGAGTATATTTGGAATTATCAAGTCAAGGAGGGCTCGATGGGTAGGAATGTAGCACGAATGCGGAAGAAGAGGAATGCATGTTTGATATTAATGAGGAAATCAGAATAAATGAGACCACTGGGCAGACCAAAACGTAGGTGGGTTGGTAATATGTTAAAACTGATCTCAGAGGTATAGTATGCGATGATTTGGTCTGGATCGATCTGGCTCAGGATAAGGATCAGTAAAGAGATCTTGTGTACACGGTAATGAACCTTCGGGTTCCATATAGTTTGGGGGAAATTCTTAAGTAGCTTCACAAATGTCAGTTTGTCGAGAAGGAAACAGCTCCATGAGTGACTGAATGAGTAATTATAAGACAGAATTAATAAGACCATGCCTACATTGTGTTGTAACACTGAAAATAATTTATCGCTAAATAATTTCATTAGAAGCATGTTAATTAAATAACCACACAATAATATTCCCAATGGAGGAGTTATACAATTTCCTTGACGGCTTGGGAATGCCCAGAGCAGTATCAGTTTTGAGGTGTTCTCTCGTGAGTCAGGTTGAGCACCGGGCAATCTGCTTATGGCAAGCCGACGTGAATTATCGGAGTTTTAACGGGGCATGATAGTGGGTGTCAGGCGGATGGGACGTTCCATTTCTGAAGTTGTGCGGTCATTCAACATTCCACGATCCACGGTGTCACGTGTGTACCAGGAATACCTTGTGGAAGGCATTTCTACCCACCGTGGACAGCGCAGTGGCCGACCACGGGTGCTTAATAATCGTGACCAGCGGCGTCTACCTACAATTGTCCGTGGTAACAGACAAGCGACACTGGCTGAAATCACATCCACATTCAATGCAGGAGGTACCAGACGCATATCCAGCAGGTAAATGCAGCGTTCTTTAGCTTCCATGGGATATGGGAGCAGAAGACCGACCAGAGTGCCTCTGTTAACACCACGACACCAGACACAGCGCCTCACCTGGGCTTGTGACGTCGCTGATTGTCCCCTGGAGGATTGGCAACATGTGGCGTGGTCCGATGAGTCACGGTACCAGTTGTTTAGGGCAGATGGTAGGGTTCGGGTGTGGCGCAGACCCCATGAGGCCATGGACCCCAGTTGTCAACAAGGCACCGTGCAGGCGGATGGTGGTTCCATACTGGTGTAGGGTGTGTTCACGTGGCATGAGTTGGGTCCGCTCGTCCACCTAAATACGTCATTGACCGGTGGCCGCTACGTTACACTGCTTGGTGACCATTTGCAGCCCTTCATGGACTTCATGTACCCCCCACAACGATGGGATATTCCAGCAGGACAATGCACCGTGTTATCGGGCCGGAGTTGTCCAGAATTGGTTCGAGGAGCATTCTGGAGAGTTCCGACGAATGGTGTGGCCACCATGTTCGCCCGACATGAACCCAATCGAGCATTTATGGGACGTGGTGGAGAGGTCCATTCGCACCCAAAATCTTGCACCTACAAATACCAGGGAGCTGTGGGCGGCTACCCAGACGGCATAGCTCAACATCTCTCCAGGGTTCTTCCGTCCACTTGTGGAATCGATGCCACGTCTAGTTGCTGCACTTCGCCAGGCTAGAGGGGGTCCTACACGATACTAGGTGCCTATCCCATGACTTTTGGCACTTCAGTGTATTTTCCACTCCCTCCCCGCCACATTGATCACGTGATACTGCCAGAACTTCTGTAACCAACTCTAGAACTCCGATGCGGAAGGTGGTCGTAAGCCATAAAAAATATGTATTTATTAATACTGTGACGTGCTATATGACGTCCATCGCCACGCAACAGCTGCAATTGGAACGCATACTTAAGCGATAACAAATACATGGAAAATGATTGAGTTCCCACAGCGACAAATTGAGTAACAACAGACCGTTGCGTAGGAATAGCCGTGGCAACGGATTGTTGGTTGCGTAACAACGGATGAAACCAAACACTTCTACAAGGTGTTCTGTATTGAGTAAGACTAGCATTTCCTAAGCAACAGATTATTCATTGCTTTTCAATACAAGTTTAAGGTATTATAGATTTCAGTACTGTTTATGTACTTTAGTCTTCAATTCTTCAATACTTCAGCGACAACGAATACATGGAAGCTCTTGAGTTCACACAGCGAATAACTGAATAACAATAGACGGTTGCGAAGGAATATCCGTAACAACGGGTTCTTGGTTGCGTTTCAATAAAACGTTCAAGGTGTTACAGATTTCACTACTCTTATTATATTATTAGTCTACAGTTCTTCAAACGGAAGTGTGTCTGTGTATACTGTGAAACTATAATAAATATTATAGAACAGGTCAACAAGTGATTGTTTCTTCATATAACGACATCCCACAAGTACTTGACCGTCAGAGCTTCAGGATTGAAGATAGCCAGAACTGAATTCGATTAACATAGTCTTCTGCATTTAGTAATCTGCGGTAAACAGGATGGCTACCATATGGTGGAGATGTGCGGGGCTAGCTGCATCCTTGGTTAGGAAAACTGGCTCAAAGCTTCATGGTGCAACTGCAGCCGCGAAATGGGGTCAGCAGCAACAACGCAATTTGAATATACACGAACATATGAGTTACACTCTTCTAAAAGATGCAGGTATTCCAGTACCAAAATTTGGTGTTGCAAAGACAAAGGCTGAAGCTCAAGAAATTGCAAAAAATCTGAACGTAAAAGGCATTGTATTAAAAGCTCAGGTACTTACTGGTGGGCGAGGAAAAGGATCATTCAAAAATGGATTGAAAGGAGGCGTTAAAATGGTTGACAACCCAGAAGAAGCAGCAGAATTAGCAGGAAAGATGATTGGCCAGTACCTGGTAACAAAGCAGACTGGTGAAGCTGGACGCATCTGTAATTCAGTTATGGTTACAGAGCGGAAGGATCTGCGCAAGGAATATTATGTTGCTCTCATGATGGAGAGAGCATTTGCTGGTCCTGTAGTGATAGCTTCATCTCAAGGTGGTGTTAATATTGAAGATGTGGCAGCAGAGAATCCTGATGCCATTCACTACGAACCCATCAACATTATGGAAGGAATAACTGAAAGTCAGGCAGAGAGAGTGGCTGAGAAACTAGGACTTGGTGGTGACAAGAAAGCTAACACAAAGGATATGTTATTTCGACTTTATGACTTATTTGTTAAGAAGGACGCTCTTCTTCTAGAACTAAATCCTTATGCAGAAGACAGTGATGGGAACTATTTCTGCTTGGATGCCAAATTCCGTTTTGATGATAATGCAGACTTCAGGCAGAAAGAGATCTTTGCATTAAGAGACTGGACTCAGGAGGATGGAAAAGAAGTGGAAGCTGCAAAGTTTAATCTCAATTACATTGCCCTTGACGGTGACATTGGATGCCTTGTTAATGGAGCTGGTCTTGCAATGGCTACAATGGACCTTATCAAACTACATGGAGGAAGTCCAGCAAATTTCCTAGATGTGGGTGGTGGATCCACTGCACAGGCAGTCAAGGAAGCTTTCAAAATTATCACATCTGATCCTAAAGTCAATGCCATTCTGGTGAATATTTTTGGTGGTATTATGAGTTGTGATGTCATAGCTGAAGGCATAGTTGCAGCTGCAGCGGATCTTAACGTGAAAGTTCCTATCGTGTGCAGACTACAGGGCACAAATGTAGATGAAGCCAAAGTTCTGATTGCTTCATCAGGGCTCAAGATACTGGTATGTGAAAGCTTTGATGAAGCAGCACGTTTATCAGTCAAGTTGTCAAATATCGTCAGTTTGGCAAGAGATGCCGGACTGGATGTCAACTTTGAAATTCCCAAGTAGGAGATGAAAATAGACTGCTGATTCCCTCTATATACAGGGGGTACAAAATGGTACTCACTCTTTGATAGTCAATATCTTTGGAACAAAATGACATATAGTTACAATTCTTGCACGGTAGTGTGGTGTCATGTTTTCTCAACAGATTGTGAAGGTTACATGAGTCACGTTAGTGTAGTGCCGCATGCGCGCTGCGTGCAGAAGACAGCATCAACAATGGCTGAAAGGTTCTTTGAGCAACGCAAGGCTGTATTGAAGTGGTACTGGAAGTACGAAAACATTAAAGAGGTACAACGACAATGGCAGAATGAGTTTGGAACTCAGCCACAAACACGTCGAACAATTGCCCATGTTCGGGATAATTTTGAAACCGACGATACTATTCATGATGTGCATAAGCAGCGATCTGGGCGACCACGGAGAGTAACAAGTCCAGCTTCAAGTGCTGTTGTGTTGCAACACTTTACACAATCACCGCAAAAATCTTTGAATCAGTGTGCACGCGAAAGTGGGGTAAGCCGATCAAGTCTACGGCGAATTCTGAAGGCTGCAAAGTGGTAGGTGTACGTTCGATGACTGCTGCACGCTATGAACGAGGACGACCCGGATCGAAGGCTTGAATACTGTGAGTGGTTTGAAGGCATGGTTCGCAAGGATGAGAAACCTTGAAGGATGAAGTTTATCGACACTGAACGCGCTACGAGAAACCATCGAAGCGTCGTGTGCAGCCATCACACCGGACACACTGACAGCCATAGTTCGCTCAGCAGTTCGGCGGCATCGACGGTGTTTAGCCGCTGATGGTGGTCACTTCGAACATATACAATGACTCTCTCTCTCTCCGAGCAATAATTGTAACTACACGTCATTTTGTTCCAAAGATATTGACTATCCAAGAGTGAGTACATTTCTTTGGGACCCCTCTGTATTTCGTATATTCAACCCATTTCTTTGTTCTGATACCATTCATGAAGTTCATGTACTCCATTTTATCTTTCATTTTGAATTATATTACTGTGTTGCTTTGAATCTCTCTGCATTTAAGTAAGTAATGTCTTCTTTACATTAATTTTCATGTTTCTCTTGTATGATATATGAACAAGTACTTTCAGTATTGTTTTACATTTTTCCGTGGGAAATAAACAGTGTCCAAATGAGATACGACAGAAGTTAGAGACGTTGTTTAATATAAATAAATTGATGTGATGCGATATTGGGAAAAAGAATTCAGTATCACTATAAATGTAATTATCCATGTATCCTATAACTTTGTAGCATGTAATTGCTCGTGTTTATTTAGTAGTATTGAGACACCAGAAATCTGCTTATTGCATTCAGTTTTGGAGAGATGTTTATTTAATTTTAGAAAAGACTAAATATATGAATAACCATGCCATTTGTGTAATGAAAATACAATTGTAATGTTTTATTATTTAAAGAAATTTGAAGAAGTGTTGATTAAATATACAACTTACCATCTTAATTTATATTGAAATACTACAATTTTAGCACAGAAGTGCTGTACAAAATATTTATGATTGAACTTAATTAGTTACTCATACAATTTAATGAACCAAGAAAATAATCTGATATTGATACAGATGTTATCATCATTTGATATAGTAACATGTGAAACAGAACCCTTCAATATGGTACGGGACCCCGGATACGTGACAATATCGTAACGTGGATGGACACAGCGTTGCTAGATAACTGACCGATGAACACATCACTGCAAAGAATGCGCAACAATAAGGTGTCCATTGCATGGGTGATCACGCCTGACAGCATTACATGATATCCCTTACTGAGCAGCGATGTGTTTTCTGTGGATGGTCGTTGCCGAGCCTATATAGACAACAGTGAAGACTATGAGGGGATTCGACAGGAAGACGTCGATAGGGAGGAGATCAAATTGTCTGTAGTTCCGCCTGACCTAATTCTCCAATAAACAGCCTCATTGCACAGTATACAGAAGAACTCGGGTTTGAAGTGTAGTACTAACAATAGTACTTGCAGCACCCACAGCATTGAAAAGTAGGTAAGTAGGGTAAACGTGCAGACATACAGGCAGCATGCAGATCTCATACGCTTAAGTTTTTTTTTTTCAAAGTAAGGAAATTAGGCTAATGTTTCGTCATGAATCCGATTTGCTCTTTTTGAACGTGCCTTGCTGATGATTATATCAGTTCCAAGATCTGTCCCGTGTATACAAATTTTAAACACAAAAACACTTCATTTAATGGAGGCTCCTACAGAATATAACAGCAATTGGCGTTAAATTGTTTCTATTCTAGACTTGTTTTACACAAATATTTTAGTTACTTGACTGATGAAAATCACTGACCGAAAAAACTTGTTCCAACCGTGACGCTTTTTACTTTTACTCGGGTGGTATGCAGTTGTAATCTTGGTCCGAACGTGATTATCCCGACAGGAATTTGGTGATTTTCCTCATTTGCTTCAGTAAAATATCGAGGCGGTGTCTCAAATTAGACCACGACCGGTTCTACTATTCATAACATGAGTAATTAATAAATGCCCCTGATATTCCATCTTATATGCAACACTTTTTAAAATTTTCGTTTAAAATTTACTATATATATAATGCATCTTTTAAACTTATTTTAAAAACCACATTGTCCACTATATGTTTCGATCGTCATAGGTCATCATCAGGTGTTTTTAAAAACTGTTTTGTGGAGACTACTGTGCTTTCATTCTTTCTTCTAATGTAGGACGCGTAGTCTCATGACACAATCGTTTTTCTACAGACGGTGATATTAATTTGTGTTAGTGTTTTGTATAGCTTGTGTGTTAGTGTTCTGGTCTATTATTTGTGCACTTACTTCTTGGCGCTGCGTGTCTTCTCAAGCCACAAGCACAGCAGTCTCAACAGAACAGTTTTTAAGAAGCACCTAATGATGACCAATGACGGTCGAAATATGTAGTGCACAATGTGGTTTTTAGAATAAGTTTGAAAGACGTATTATATATGTGTAGTAACATTTAACCATAATATTTAAAATGTGTTGCATGTAAGACGGAACATCAGACACGCTTGTTAATTGATTAATAATGTGCAGCAAGATGCCACAATATAATGACGCTATATCATCATCATTTATGAGAACGTCGTTAAGAGAAAGAACAAATATATATACATACCCACAGCTGTGAAGTTCTTTATCGAACCTTTAGTTCTATAAAATGAGGTTGGAGAACAGGGCGCTGAGGAGAATATTTTGACCGAAGAGAGATGAAGTGACGGGAGCTTGGAGAAAACTGCCTAATGAAGAACTTAATAAATCGTACTTTTCGTCAAGTATAATTAGAATAATCAAGGAAAATGAGATTGTCAGGGCATGAAGTACGAATTGGGGCGAAGAGGAATGCATATAGGGTATTGGTGGGAAAGCCAGAAGAAAATAGACCACTAGGAAAACCAAGAAGTAGGTGAATTGATAATACTAAAGATTTTAGAGGGATAGGATGTGGTGGTATGGGAAGGATTGGTCTGGCTCGGGATAGGGACCAGTGGAGGACTTTAGTGAATATGGTAATTAATTTTCGGGTTCCATAAAATGCTGGGAAGTTCTTATGTACCTTCACAATTGCGGCTCCACAAGAGCGGTTCAGCTTTGTGAATTTAATGAGTTAGTTCTAGAAGAGATTGCTGTAAATTATGAACGTATCCCGTTACCGTAACAGTACCACATGAGAACCACGTGTGGCTGATATGATTGCTATTTTCAGCGACCCTGAGAGACTGGGATTTTAAACTTCACTTTCTCAAATAATTCCATTCTGTTAGTAATGAAATGCAATTGGAACTGGACAGCAGGTGCCCTTTCCCCTGCATAGGTACTGAGATAGAATTACCACCACTTGCACTCTACTATTATACCTTTTAGATTTAAGAATGTCTGGAGCTTGACTTCCACATCCACTGCACTCCTTAATTTCAAGATGCTCATCAGATAGGAACCTTTGCATTTCTAAAAATAAAAGGCTTAAATTATTATTGTGCTCACCCTGAAGAAACTGTATACTGCATTGAATGAGCATTATAGGGGCTTCGTATATATCTAGTTAATAAAAGAACTTGGTTTTCTCAGAAAACGGAACTTTTTTTAATGCTACTGAGGTGGGACTAAGTCCCTTGTACTGCGGCCACTTCTGGCCTATTGTACGAGCCCCAGATGATAGGTGAGGGTGATTGTGGAGCATTGTTGGTATGAAGATTGGCAGGAAAAACCGAAGTACTCGGAGAGAACCTGCCCCAGCGCCACTTTGTCCACCACAAATCCCACTTGACCAGACCCGGGATCGAACCCCGGCCCTCGCAGTGGGAAGCCAGCGACTAACCGCTTGAGCTGTGGCGCGGCCCGTAGTTAACATGTTACTTCAGGCCAACTTGTTTCTATAAATTTGTGTTCCCTCCTTGCATACGGATGGCCATTGCTGAAGTGACCTGAAATACGAGGCATGCCTATCTAATGTTATTAACTCTATTTCTCACAACGGGACCAACTTAGTGAAATTTCTCAACGCGCGGGTTAGTGCAGCGGCAAAACTCTATACTTGTATTTGGGAAATACTCGCTTCGAAATCCGGCCAGGGTTTTCCTTAGTGAGGCTATTCCTATTTTAATTTATTCTGGGATAATACACCAAATATGGCACGACCATTTTCTTCTAAACACTTTTCATTCCTCATTTATTCATTGTCCTATTTTCCAACACTATATAGTGTAGGTAATGGGGGCGTCGATAAATAGACCACCACATAGGACGCTGCTTTCCAACTTACCACTCCGTGTCCAAGTCTGATCTGCTCCGGCGGTAACCTTCGTGGTTCCTTGTGTTCTGGAAGTGCTTCTGGAGCAGCAATCGAAATAGATGGAGAAGGGTCAGTAGTACTTTCCTCCTCTTCATCTATATCAAGTGTAGGCAGTTAACGCAAGACTTCCGATGAGCCCCCTGGGAACCTGCAGCCAACCTCTGCTCCGATCAACACCAGCAACCCGTTCCACCCCACATCCAAGGGACTCCAGGGATATCGTAACGTCTACCTCTTCCGGAGGCCACAGAATAGCAAGGTCTAAAGCAACTTGGAGAACAGTCCTTTTGGTTGTATCAGAACAGCTAGTTTTTGAAGTCCCAGAGGCAACAAGAGTATAAAGAAAAATCACATAATTCCACCTTTCAACACTTCTTTGGGAAAGGTAAAAAAGAAACGTTGCTAATTTCTACTTCTTAGGATTAAAACATTGACTATGAGATCGTAAACATTTGTATAAATAGAGGTTTCCACACACTTTAATGTATTTTTACTTCTACAGAATAAATAAAATCTTATGCAGTGCTTAAGGCATACATTTCACTAAAGAGGGTTCTCGCTGGCACTTTAATTGAACATGACAATCTTGTAATTTTACATTTCTTAGAAACGCTATTACAGAAATCAGTTACAGGAACGTCTGCTTTAAGTAAAAAATCAGAAGGTATTTGGGGTTTCGATGTTTCCACAGGTCATTTTTATTTTATAAATATTTCTGAGGATTATGGTTCAAGGTTATCACATTTCTGCCCTTTTACGTAAATACATATTTTATAATTGTTGTCAAGAATATATGTTCACATTTTAGTGTATGGAATTGTAATGGGAAAATGTGGAGGGAGAACTACAGAATCCAAGGTATAGATGCTAGGATATTAAAATTGATCTTAAATAGGTTTTAAGACTATGGCTGAGGATATTAAAATTGATTTTAAATAGGTGTTAAGAATATGGACTAGATACATTTGGCTCAGGATAGAAAACGTGGGGTTGTGAACAAGAAATTTTACGTTCGGATTCCACAAAGAGAGGTAGAATTCTTTGGCCAGCTGGCCCACTGTTAGCTTCTTAAAGATGAATATGGTCTGATATATTAATTAGGTAATTAGTTTATTTGTAATGTTAGTTACAATTGTTTGGTTGTTTCGCTGATAATTAACAGTTTTTTCCCAATTACTCGTAAAATATAATAATAATCATCATCATCAATTTTATAATACAAATTTTAAGTTCTGGTAATTGCGGCATGCTTTTTATGGAAACCAGTATACGTATTATGACATGTAGAGGTAAAGGTCCCCTGTACCCATTGGATAGGAGGTTGGGTGAACCCCAGAAGCGGCTTGAACCATCTGGAGAAGAGAAAATTCTTGACTCTACCTTTCTGCAACTCCGACCCCTCGGTTATCCAGCCCGTAGCCAGTCGCTATACCGACTGCGCTATTCCGGCGCTCGACGTGTATTTATTCGAAATTTATTCCTAAAAGTCATTCGTATTTTTATAATTTTCGAATGCTGAGAGCACTAGATTCCACTACAAGTAATCTATAGAAGAATGCCGTCTTCTGGGATGTGTGCCGTATAGATCTTATTTACGCCGACGTTTCGGAGGAACAATTCCGCAAGCTGAAATGGAGGAGATACGTTCCTCCGAAACGTCGGTTCACGCAAGATCTACACAGCGCCATATCCGAGAAGTCGGCATTCTTCATAGTCACCTCTGTGAAAATCTCAAATCAGTAGACGTTTAATTTATTTTTCCCATTGTGTTAGCACTTTCATGTAATTGAGACAGACAAAATATGAGATACCTGCTATAACAACTGCCATTAATTACCCACGAAACGACAGATACTGCCTCAAATTATCGTTTCTAGGGAACGAAGTTGAGCAAAGTACTGCATTCTGTTGTTTCTATTAACAAATATTCTTGCTACTACGCATCAATTTTGATCAACGGGACTCTTAATAAGCAAGAAACAAAAGCAGAGGCGCCGAGTGCTTACTGAAGAGAAGTCAGATGACATAGGAACCAGACTTGAACATACACCTAGAAAATCACTGAAACGTCTAGCTCAAGGGAGTGGACTGTCAAAGTCTAGTGCAAGCAGGGCAACACAGTTGCTGAAGCTTAGACCCTGTAAAACAACAGAAATACAAGCAGGAAAAGCAGAGCCGGTTATATCCTGCCAGCTGTTACCACCTCTAATTGCAAACATCCCTACTCAGTGCCTACTAGCACACAATACCAGATATCTTATCTTCCTAACATACTGCCTCACAGCAACAAAGTGAAGGGGTTAAGGATAAAGACAAACAGAGGGGATTTCGGCAGCTATGGGCGAGGCAGCTGTCAGCGGTTCGGTGAAGATCTGCTGAAGCTGCAGGGCAACGTGGCGCCCTCCATTCTCCCAGAAGCACCCTCACTCTCCCCAAGTCTACTACAATTGGCGCCTTTAAATCCTGCCTGCCCAAACAATTATTAATGTACCCACAGTTTCAGTTGCTCTAGAGAACACTCCCACTTTCTCTGTCTTCATGCTTTGGATAGTTTAACATAGAAGTCGTCTTATGTTTGTAGCCTGTATGTATTGATTATATTAATACTACAGATAAGTCTCCCTAAACTTCTGTTCTACTGAATTTCTCTAGCGGTATGAATATATGCAATGCAGTTATAAATTTTCCTGCGTAGTACATGGGGGGCACGCTGTAGTGTAGTTGCTTGAGGCACTATGCTACAAGCCGGAAGGTTGAGGGATCGACTTCCGATGAGGTCATTGGATTTTTTCAATTTACCTAGTCGTTCCAGGCGCACTATGGCCTGGGGTCGACTCAGCCTCTAACAGAAATGAGTACCAGGAATATTCTTGGAATATTATTGAGGGTAAAGGGCGGCCGGCGCGTAGGGCTGGCGACCTTACCGCCATCTATTAGCCGATTGTCTAGAAAATTGGGGGACCTCAACGTCTCACAATCCTATGGGCCTCCACGGCCTGTTACAGGGATAGCTTTACTTCTTACTTTTTGCGTAGTACATGAGGGTATTCTTTCGTACTATGAACTGTGGATTGGCCGCGCCATAGCTCAAGCGGTTAGTCGCTGGCTTCCCACCGCGGCGACCCGGGTTCAATCCCGGGTCTTATCAAGTGGGATTTGTGGCGGACAAAGTGGTGCTGGGGCAGGTTTTCTCCGAGTACTTCGGTTTCCCCTGCCAATCTTCATTCCAACAATCACCCTCACCTATCATCTGGGGCTGGTACAATAGGCCAGAAGTGGCCGCAGTACAAGGAACTTAGTACCATCTCACTAACAATAAAAAAACTATGGATTACTTACACGAATGTACGTGTTTTGATGTACTCTGTTCGTTGTACTATTACTTGTCTTTGACGCTGAAGCTGTGGGTGTGTGTTCAGTAGAGTCGACAAAGACAGAAAAAGGGGCGCTGGAGCTAAATAAGGGGCCCCTTCACGTGCTATGGAAATGATCGTTGTTACGGAGCGAGCGATCCTTCTGAAAGGACCTCAACCCACGCGGTTACTTCCGATCGATGCTGCATTTGTTAATGGTCCCTTCTTGCCCTTTCCACGAGCCTTGGGAGCTTTAGCCTTTCAGTGACATTATTTATATACCTAAGCTATCGCCTCGAGGAATGTGCAAATAAAATCGATTGGCTTTAGATTTCGGACGCTTTGCTTGAGAACAGCGTGACGCGTCTTAACACTAGCTTCTGCCTCGTCACATTTCCGTCTACGACCTAGAAGGAATGGATCGGTGTGCATTTTTAAAGGTTCCCTGAAATAATGGTGCTAACGTAATCCAACAATAGCTAATTCCCTTTGATATTAAAATTTTCTTTATTGTCGCATGTGACAATAATTGTGGGTTCTAGATTTACTGTACGTCTCTATTACAATTACACTCGATTATAACAGCTCACACATTGAACTCCTTCTTAACGATGCCTGTTTGACGAATTTCTGAATCGCGGACCCGTCTCCGGTAACCCGAATTCTGCATCTTCACTCCAAGTCGAGTCGAGTTTTATGTTACGGTCAACTGTTCTTCGGCGAGTCTGTCTTGGAATAAAGCACCCATTTGGCGCTTACGACCAGATTTTTATTACTGTCAGACAATTGTGTGTTTGGGACACACTCTCTGACGAGAAAAAGTGTCTGTTGTTTACAAATTCTGTTGGGCCTCGTCAGCGCAGTCATTCTCGGGTCCGAGTCCCTTGGGACTTCGAAGTCAAAGTCAAAGGCATATTGTGACTGACGGTCAGTCAGTAAGTTTTGGTGTCGATCCCCATATGGGGCTCATGATCAGATATTTATTACTGTTTGATAGTTATGTCTTGTTTTTGTGGGGCGGCCTCTCTGACGAGAGTATTTGTCTGTCTTTTGTATATTTTGCTGGCCCTTGCCAAAACAGTCTTTTCGGGTCCGAGTCCCTCGGGATTTGCGACTTAACTTTTCGTCTTTTCCTACGATTCTCAGGGTCACGGTGGAGATATTCGACCCCGCCTTCACAAGGGTATCTTGGGATTCCTTTTAAATTCAATACTTTTATAAATGTCATGAGGCCCGCAAAGAAGACACAACGTGGAACAATCATCTGTCCTCTGCTGTACTCTGAGTTGTCAGGGAATCTTGTGTTTAGCAACTTGTTACCTGGTAGCGACTTGTTCGTTGCTATGTGTTGTAATCTCTGTATAGGTTGCCACAGGAATGCTTGTCTGGGGAAGGGTCTGGGGAGGTGGGCCAACAGGCAGCAGGCCAGAGCATGTGTAGAATATTGTGTCGGGGGAAAAGACAAGGTTAATAAGAGGGCATTAACCCTTGAGCTTCGTGGTTGCTATGCGAATCGGGCATGGACTAGAGTGGCCTTGTGGATCTGGCGTCATGTCCCGGAGATTTGTTGAGGGAACAGATGAGAGGTTTCCATGACATAGAACCGGGTAGTATTTAGAACTTCTGCGTGACCAGTAGTTCCTCAAGAAGTCATTTGTTCCATGGTGTTAGTTATAAATCATGACGCTGAAACTATAAAAACCTCCGCTAGAAACGAACCGCTCCAGTAGGCCTGAATACGGAGTTCGCATATTCCACAAGGCTCCATTTTATGGCTGTTGATTTTCGCGGTACAGGAAAAGTTTAGCTGTAAGCAAAACAGAAGGTCGCGGTGTATAAAATATCTCCATATTGTAACTATCGGGAACTCACGAATTGTAAGCTTTTACATGCCGTGTGATTTGTTGCATATTTCCATTTACCCACAGATAGTTTGAACACAAAATTCGAGTACACCAAGTTCGTTTCTCGTGCATTGTTGAAGTCGCATACAGATTTCTGTCACTGCGTGCTTGTTTTGAAATTGAGTTAACAGTTTAGTTTTGCTGGTGTTTTCCAACATGACGCTTCTGTATTTTTAAGCTGGACATGTTTATGAGTGGTGTATAATTCCGAATAGAGATGAACAAAAAAGAATGAAATGAAACTTGCTGGAGCTTTAAAGTCCGCAAGCTCTTGCCCATAAGAATGATCCCCCAAACCAAAATTTATAACCAGTTTCAATTGATATATACAGGGAGGATTTTTACGTTGTTGACTGGTTTCACGCTCTGCGCATCACGGCGACCGGTGCGCCGCTTGTTGCATACGAATTTCGCAGATGAATCAATATGCATGACGGCCCACAACTATCGGAATGAAGTAGTTACAATTCACAGATCACAGGAGGTGTTCGAAATGCTGTCCTACACACAGACATTCCTCGTATCGACGAAAGATATACCGATTTGCCATACGAAGCTGTTTTGCAGGAATATTTGCAATTTCCCTACAAATATTTTCTTTCAGTTCCTCCGTTCGGGGGTTACAGATCTAAACTTTGTCCTACGAACAACGCCGGAAGATAAAATTGTAAGAATTAAGATCACATGAGCTTCCTGTCAAAAGCCACTGCTGATAGTTCTGTTCTCTAAAATATCAGAGAAAGCCTGCATAGACATACGCGCAGTGTGGGCAGTAGCTGAGTTTTGCTGAAACCAGCCATAGAGTCTTTCTTCTTCTGTTAATTTCGGAAAGAACTGCCCAGAACTACCTGTATATATGTTTCACATTAATTGTTTCGTAAAAACACAGGCATTTACAGAACACTGGAGACCAATTTTCACCGTATGAGCAGGTCTCCATGGGTGAGATGTGGGTTCTGTGAACTGAAGTAGCAATTATTTTGCGTAATTATATAGCACTGCAAGAGAAACCTCTCTTCATCAGGAAGCAATTCAATTGGGGATCGATCTCATTTTCGACGGCAGACTGTAGAAACCAACTACAAAAATGAACTCTGCTGGCTGGATGGCGCTGCTGCAAGGCGTCTTTGGATTTCTGTTGTTTTATACGGCCTAACTTCAACAACTGTGTTGCCCTGGTTGCACTAGACTTTCACACTCCATTCCCTTGAGCTAGACGTTTCAGTGATTTTCTAGGTGTATGTTCAAGTCTGGCCTTTATGTCATCTAACTTCTCCTCAGTAAGCACTCGGCGCTTATGATTTTGTTTCTTGTCTATTAACAGTCCCGTCGTTGTAAGTTTATTCACTACATTGTGAATAGTTTATCTGCTAGGAGTTCTTTCATCATGAAATTTACTTCGGAATTTTCGCCGACACTTTCAAGAAGATCCGTATTTCCCGTAGGTGTCATACAGAAATACACGTTGCTCTAAAGTACACGGCACCATGACGGTCCACACTGCTTACTAATTGTAACTGAGAACAAACGGTTATTGGAGCTGATAACTATGGCCCACTGCTGAAAGATAATAAAGAAATTCTCACGCATGAGTTCACAAAGTTAATAACTTCACTTAATTCCAAACGTTACCGACCATCAGGCATATTGATTGGTCGGTAACATTCGTATAATCCTCGCAGGCGGG
Source organism: Cryptotermes secundus (assembly GCF_002891405.2). Classification (NCBI taxonomy): domain Eukaryota; kingdom Metazoa; phylum Arthropoda; class Insecta; order Blattodea; family Kalotermitidae; genus Cryptotermes; species Cryptotermes secundus. Next base: position 1,494,966 of record NW_019728498.1, on the reverse strand, counting down.
TGCACCTATCAACGTGAAGCGCAGAATCGTGAAAAGGTCAAGAAAGGTAAAATCTTCCATCTGCATTATATATGTATATATATAATACATATTCTGGCGTACAGACCCGTTGTTAAAAAGGTGACTCTGTAAATATCAGCCATTGCTAGGTAATGTCACCTCGTAACGATGGAGGATGTGTCAGGATACGTGACGCGTACATCGTTGGTATGTAACACCCGCAGCATACGCGTGCGCAGTGCCATCAAACAACAATGGAAGAGGTGATGTACGCGGTGTTTTCTGGGTGTCCGCTCCGAGGTTATATACTCAACCGACTGCATTCTATTCACCTAGTGTGTGCAGTACAGTTGAGGATTGAATATGCGGTTGTATACAGTTTCCTTATGCTGCGTGTGTTCAAAGTAACGATAGGAAGTACTAAAATTGAAGTTTATGTATGTATGTATGTATGTAGTAATACGAAATATATTTATTGGGCTGTTTAAAAACTTACTCAGCCTCTCTTCGAAGCAGACTACTCTCTGAATTTATTTAAATCGTTGATTGTAAATTTCTTGTTGTTTCCGATGCTTTCTTGAAAAAATATTAAATTAAGACCTGAAAATTCTTATGTAGAATCCCCAGGGCTCATAAATTGAAGAGAGAAATTTCTTCTACTTATTTACAATATGTCATGCAGTTCCTCTGATCTAAAATTACTTTTTCCACCTTTTCTCTTAATCTGGAGCTTACAAATCAGTGCCCCAAAGCCCACATAGAAAATGGTTTTGCTGATATGCACATATGAATGAACGCCTGGAATTCAGAATCACATAGTTCCTTCATCATCTGAATGGAATTTATATCGATATTTCAGTAGTAATTCGGTTCGTTTAGTCAGACTCGTAAGTTCCTTATGATATGCTATTAGAAAGAGCCTCGATATATCTTACATGTGTCGTAGAATTTTGTAATGCTCTGGGCGTAACTTAGTAGCAAGTTACATTAAATATATAAGTTACGAAATCTCAGCCGTAGTGCTTGCATTGAAACTTATTTATGGAAGAGCCAGAACGCACTAAAACAATCTGGAGCTATAACATAGGTATCTACATAACTGGAATTACATACATTTCAACAGAATAGAGATAGCTGGAACGCTTTGCTCTATTGTTATATTAATTTACAAAGGCCCAATGCCATGTTAATAGTTGGAAATAAGTCTGTATCAGATCTTTCTCGAAATGTTAGAAATACCGTCGGCGCAATTATCTTCACTAAGTCAAAAGGCAAAAACTACTGTGATCATTGTCATGCCTCGTTTCTCTTGTCTCCTCCTAATTCTCTCGTAGAGATTTTGCCCTATTTCCTCTCATTGATCATTCCAGGATTCTTCAGTGAGACGAAAATAAGTATTCTGCTGCCATAAGACAGGAACTTCCAAACCTGAGTACGAACTTGGTATTGAGTGTTATGTGATTAGATGTGATAACAGAAATACACATCCAACTCTGAACCAAGGTTTTATGTAACGTTTTATATAATGATCATAGTAAAAGCTGCCAGTTTTATTATGCCTTCATAATAAATTCAAACGGTAAGTATGAGCCTGGGTAAAAAGGAAGTAAATGCAGCCCCACAATTCTTATTTAGCAATAACTGGATTACTGAAACTGACTTCTAGTAACAGAAAATAACAAACGAATTTCAAGATGATAAAGTTTTGAAACCAGTTACATTAAATTGCATCTTCCTGACGTCACAAGAATATAGCCAAGTTCACACAGGAACTGACGCTAATATTTCCGTGACTTATCGCCTGAGAAACCTTCAGCTTTCCGGTCGTGTTGAAGCTTCAGGTTTTGTGTACGGTATAATAAACTTCCGTACTTTTCTATTGTGGTTTATTTGTTACAAATATTTTGAAAAGGGTTGTAATAAAATTATGTAAACTTATGAGAAGCAGATGAAGTAAGGAACTGATGATGTTAGACTACGTAGAAATGTCTGCGGTTTGAACTTATTGTCTGATGTGACGATGCAGTTTCGAATTGCAGATAATATTGGTATTGTTTCATCCGGTGCTGAATCGCTACTCGTACAATATACAGTTCACCTTTGATATTCAGTTGCCATTCTTTTACTTTTTTATGAATTCACGATGAATTATAACTGAAGAAAACCAGTGTTTAATATGATACGAGAGGGTCTAGAATCGCATTATAACAGGTCCTCTGTTTTCTATATGGAAGCACTGAACATATCACAGATTAACCTGTGCCACAAACTACAAGATCTTACAAGAATTTCTGAATTTTATCTTGAAATAAACAAATAACTTCTACGAATGTAGTTTCCATACTAGGTTATTCTAATCGCGTTACAAACTATTTGGCGAAAACATCATTTTAAAATCATTTAAACAGATCTGCTGTTACTTAATGTACGGTATTTAGTTTTGAACTAGGCACTATGATAAATTTTGTCACTTAATTTTCAGCTTAAAAAAATGAAAGCCGTCATCCTGCCTCCAGCACAAGGAAGCACATTGCGAAAACAAATATTTTGTCACGCGTTACAAATGCACACAGGCGAGGACATCGTCAATAAATGAAATTATGTGTTTCCTTGTTGTTGGCTTTGGTTGTATGTCTGTCAATCTGAAGAGGTCTTTGACGTACACATCTTCTCGTTATGATAATTCATAGTTGCCATAACAGTGACATGTCGCAATTATGCAGCGCATACATAATGTTACCATTCCAAACGTCCTCCAGGGCGATCTTAAGCCCTTGGGTTTGCGGCTCAGCTGTTGTTACTGTCTCACAGAGTGATAAGATACATACTGTGTGGCATTTCCACCATCCCTGTGGGGAACGTCTAATAATACAAACGCACTCGTATAATGCAAAGTGCATGTCATGTGACACCGCGTAGATGGAGAGATTTCTTAGCTGCTGTGGATTTGTATGGATCATATATCCGTGCTCTAGGGAAGTCACTTGTTTAAGAAGCTCTTATCAGATATCAAAGCAGTAAATATCAACGACATAATAGGAACGAAAGCAGTGAGGCTATTCTTTTTCAGAAAGTGATCTTTTCGACATGTAGAAGAAAAGAAGTTCAATCTTGTGTCGGCAGATGGCACTAGACGAAGTCGATAGTGTAACTCTTGGGATAAACGTTCAAAATTCACTTATTGATAAAGTAAACAAAAGCGGCATTATTATTATTTGGATCAGAGAGGGATGAAGTGACGGGAGGTTGGAGAAAATTGCACAATAAGTAGTTTCATAACTTGTACTCATCTTCAAGTATAATTAGAATGATTAAGTCAAGGAGGATGAGACGGGCAGGTCATGTAGCATGAATGGGGTAGACGAGGAATACATATAGGATATTTGTGGGAAAGCCAGAAGGAAAGAGACCACAGGAAACACTAAGGTGTAGGTGGGTGGACAATATTAGAATGGATCTTAGAGAGATAGGATGGGATGGTATGGATTGGATAGATCTGGCTAGGATAGGGACCGGTGGAGGGCTCTTGTGAACACGGTGATGTACCTTCGAGTTCCATAAAATGCTGGGAAATTCTTGAGTAGCTGCAGAATTGGCGGCTCCTCCAGAAGGGCTCATCTCCATGAGTAAGTAAGTAAGTAAGTAAGTAAGTAAGTAAGTAAATAAGTCCATTTAATAAACACTGTCCTTCTGCTCGGTGGGCCTATGCTGCCAACGCGGTGGGTAATGAATTTCGACGTATTTGCAATCGTAGTCTTTCTCTCAATCACATTGAACCCAAAATTGTTAATAATATTTGTTCATGCTCCTTATGTTCTGTGTTATGTAGTTCTTAGTTCTCATGTCCTTGTTACCACTCCTCATCTTCATTTGTTTGTTTACTTTCTGTATTAATGTGTCTTTTCCTCCAGTGCTTGCCAGTAATTTGTTTTTGACTTTATGTTGTGTTTGTCCATAATGTAATTACCTGTACCTTCACTGTGCTGTGTCTGTAATTGGCCTTGTAGCTGTTAACTCGGCACATAAATAATAATTAAATTGAATTATCATCATCATCAGTAGTAGCAGCAACATTAACAGCATCAACAACAAAAAAGGCTGTAGTACAAATTCTGTTAACCAATTAAAGAATGAATTTCTCCTAAATATATACAAATTCAGTTCGTCCCTCACAACAAATACATTATTCTCCGCTTCAAAGATCGATCAGTAAATGCTATTCAGTGACGAAGTCACCTTTATTACGAGAATCGTTCGAGAGACAAAAATACACTGTGTGGTCAAAATGAAGAATTTTGGTGTGTTAACACTGGTGGTGCATGTAATTAATTACCACTGGGTTATAAAGGGATAGTATAGTAACGGACTTGTGGCTATCAGAGGCGGTATTTCCTGTCCCCATGATTAGTTTCGTCCTTGAAGATTTCTGTCCTCTGGGACTTAATGCCGTCTAGCCCACTGATAGTCAACCGACATTTCGGATAAATATGTCGCTTCCATCTTCAGATTCTAAGAGAAAACCAAGCAAGAAACTAACATGAAGCAGGTAGTGACAGAACTTAATGTTAGTCTCTTGCTTGAATTATTCTTCGACCCTGATGATGGATACAACATGTTCCTCCGAATCGTCGGTTTACTTCCAACGAACTACACGAGTTTGTCGTTATATTCCAGAACATAGAACTCTTCATAACCACCGTTGCAAGAACTCCAAGTCCTACACAGTTTTATGTTTGCTTGGGGAACCGTTCAGCTCTCTGTAAAATGGGCTTGGCGAGGCGCGTCTGTCAGGAGTAAAGCGGCTGGATGCTGAAGCTGACACATACATCTATAGTTTGAGTGTGGAATGCATAAATGGCTTTTCCCGTTCACGCTCCCAGTGCTTGAGCACAGGGTATTATCATCATAATCATCATTGTCATCGTCGTAAGGATTATGAGTTGTAATGTGCCTAGTTTGTTTCACCAAATGTGTAAATTGTAATCAAAGACTATTAGGATAGTTGAATTAAATAACATAATACTTAACGTCTATGTGTTTAGTCGTCCGTTAATAATGCAACAATCGTTAAAATATTTACCATTCAATACCAACACATGTTTCGGCCACAGACGGCCATCCTCAGCTGTTTTCATGATTGTTTCACTACTGACGGACTAAAAACATAGACGTTCATTCAAGATGTGAAACAGGATGCTGAAATACAGAATAACATAATCCTTATTACGAGTATTATACAGTTTTCGTAATAATTAATTTTCTTATAATAAGAAACAATACTGAGACTGGCAGTGAGCAAACGAACAACGCACAGAGTTCATATGGAGAGGTTCGATCATAAGAAATTAAACGAGGTAGAGGGTAAAGAGCAGTATCGTGTTGCAATCTCAAATAGGGTCGCCGCTTTGGAAAACTTGGACATCGGGGTGGATATTAATAACGCTTGGAAAACTATTAGAGAGAATATAAAAATGTCTGCCAAAGAGAGTCTAGGTTAATATGAACTGAAGAAGCATAAGCCATGGTTCGATGAAGGATGCTCAAAATTATTAGATCAAAGAAAGCAGGCCAAATTGCAATGGTTACAGGTTCCAAGCGAGATAAATGGGGATAATCTGAACAATATAAGACGTGAAATCAGAAGGCATTTCAGGAATAAAAAGAGAAAATATCTTAAAGTCAAAATTGATGAGCTTGCAAAGAACAGTAAGAACAAGTACATTAGAGACCTGTATAGAGGAATAAATGACTTCAAGTTGGATTATCAACCCAGAAGTAACTTAGTGAAGGATGAGAATGGTGATCTGCTTGCAGATTCCCACATCATTTCGAATAGGTGGAGGAACTACTTCTCTCAGTTATTGAATGTATATAGGGTCAGTGATTTTAGACAGGGTGGAATGCACACAGCTGAGCCATTAGTACCTGATCCTAGCCCTTTTGATGTTGAAATTGCTATTGCAAATTGAAGCGGTATAAATCACCAGGTAGTGATCAAATTCCGGCAGAACTTATTCAAGGAGAGGTGAAATATTACGTTCTAAGATCCATAAGCTAATTAATTCTATTTGGAATAAGAAAGAATTGCCTGATCAGTGGAAGGAGTCTACTTGTATTATTATACCACTTCACAAATAGGGTGATAAAACTGACTGTAGTAATTATCGTGGGATATCACTGCTATCAACTTCATACAAAATTTTACCCAATATTCATCTCTGGAGGATAAGTCCATACATAGACGAAATTATTGGGGATCATGAGTGTGGATTTCGACGTACCAGATCAACTACAGATCAGATATTTTCCATTCGTCAGATATTGGAGAAAAAATGGGAGTACGATGAGAGTTCATCAGCTATTCATAGACTTCAAGAAAGCCTACGATTCAGTTAGGAGGGAAGTATTGTACAATATTATGATAGAGTTTGGGATACCCATGAAACTAGTTAGGTTGATTAAAATGTATTTAAATTAAACGTATGGTAAAGTCTGTATAAGTAAGTATTTGTCTCATAATTTTCCTATCCAGAATGGTCTAAAACATGGAGATGCTATATCGCCACTGATTTTCAACTTTGCTTTAGAGTACGCAATTAGAAAGGTCCAAGAAAACCAGGTGGGACTGAAATAGAACGGGACATGTCAGCTGTTGGTCTATGCCGATGATGTGAATCTACTGGGTGATAATACAGATATCATAAAGAGAAATACCCAGCTGCTATGTTGGAAGTAGGGACTCGCTATTGTTCACAATTTCCAAATCCTATTATATTTTTTTTACGTTATGTAGGATTTATAACGGTAAACAATTTAATACATAATTAAAACGAGGACACAAAACATACCTGTTATTAACACTGAAACCGGGAATCAGTGTTTCTGACAGAATTGCGTCAGTAATTGTTAATTGCAGTCTTTATACTCAAGTGAGATTTATCGAAACTTGTGTTTATTTCGAAATCAATAGGACCAAATTTTTATAATCAGAATTTGCATGAGCTGAATTGTTCTCGTCGAACCGCTGTATACAGTAAGAAATTTAATTAAAATTGCGTCTATTAAATAAACATAACACACAACTAGGTCTATATATATTGTGAAAAATTTACAATGGATAACGCAGCCTGAACATTGAGAGAACAGTTATTAAATTAATTGCTTGCTGATTGGATATCCGGAATTCAAATCCCAACACATATTTTCAGGAAATGTTCTCTTAATCATCATTTTAAGAACATGTCTGTCACCATCTTACTTATTACTGTTGGTGTATTCGGGGCAGGGATGTGGAAGTAGTCGGCGTGTAATTGTAACAACTCACCTGCATGTGATGGTTACTTTAGGAGAGCGTGAAGCTTGAAGTACGCATCTACGTGTATGAAATGTAGCGCCTAGGCGTGTGGTGGTTTGCGTGTGATTCTTGTAACATTCAAATTCGTGTTCTGTTTCAACGGACTTAATTAATTAATTAACAATAAACAATTTAAATTGTAGATTATATGCATAATTAGAATGATCAAGTCAAGGAGAATTAGATGGGCAGGGCATGTAGCATGAATGGGGGAAATAGGAATGCATATAGGATATTGGTGGGGAAGCCAGAAGCAAAGAGACTATTAGGAAAACCAAGACGTAGGTGGGTGGATAATGAGGAAATGGATTTTAGAGAGATGGGATGGGATGATACGGACTGGACCGCTCTGGCTCAGGGTAGGGACCAATGGAGGACTCTTGTGAACAGTGTAATGAACCTTCGGGCTCCATAAAATGCTGGGAAGTTCTTGAGTAACTGCACAGTTGGCGGCTTCTCAAGAAGGGCTCAGCTCCATGAAGTCAGTCAGTTATGTGCACAGCCATTATATTGTACCGAAAGTAACTGTGCACACAAACAGCTTCCTGTGGCTTCATTTTGGATTTTGTATGCATGTATGTGATTCATTAAACCATATTATCCATCTCAAACAGTAACATTATCACATTTCATATAAATTGAAATATTCCCAACTATCTCAATGCTTCATTCCTTCTTGAGAAGCTCACATTTGTTCGTCTTCCAATAAAATTTGCATTCTCGAATGAAATTAATTTCTTCTGGAATCCGCGCCATAGTTATTGCAGCTTAATTCTTTTAAGACCGAAATTGCTTAAAATCCCGAAAAGTCTCCTCTATCATTATATAGCATACCGTTGTAATGGATCAATGACTGTAACGAATTTACACAAACACCGCTGGAAATGATGCAGTAACTTCGGAAAGAGCGGACTGTTTTTGCGAGGAAAAGCTTCAGTGCATGGACGTCACAGCAAATTATGGCGAGGCTCGGAGCTGTTGGTCACTTAGCTAATAAATTAAGTCCCAACTTTTTAAGGAAACTTAAGGCTGAATATCATGGTCACTGGTCCAATTCCTCAGCTACATACTCGTATATCCAGTCCACGACTTTCCATCCTATGAATGTATGAGGGTGGACCATATTAATTCGGCCTCTGCACCGCGAATTTCAGTGATCCATTATGCTTTAGCCCACGACTTCCCGTCTTATCTCATTAAGATACAGTTTAATAACATCCTCCCCTCTAGGTCTAGGTCTCTCTAGAGGCTCATCTTTTCGGGGTTTACAGCCGAAACTTTCTCTTCATTACTCATATCCCCCAAATGTCATAGTCCCCCCACCCAATTCATTCCACTCGTCGCCATTGTTTGATCTGCCTTATATATTTGAAGGACACAAAGAAACTTCTCATCATGGATTACTTCCTTCCTCTGAAGCCCAAATATTATCTTCAATCGATGTCCATCTCTGAAAAGAGACACAAAGTTTCACACTCGTACAGAACAACGGGTGAAATTGCAGTTTTGTAGATGAAGAACAAAGTTATTTGAACTGAACTTCCGAAAAAATTTCCCGAATATAATCTGCTCCTATTTTTCTTTCGTAAGTACAATTTTATTTTCATTCCAAAATATTTTAACGTTGCCACACTTGGGGACGATTTGTTAGCTGGGAATATATTTATATTATGAATTCGCCTTTCTTCCTAATGACGAAGAACGAACATATTCCCAGTTCTCTCTACTTTCCCTTTAGATGAAGCTCGTGTTAAACAACTAGTTTGCATTAATTAATTAAATAAATTCTACTTATGAAATCTGTGTTTCATTAATCTACGACGTAAATGAACAACATTAATTACGATGCCCTTCTGTCAAACCATTAATCAGTGTCTCAGTATCAGTTCTACACGACGCAGGTCCAGATAAGACGGACGATCCTCCTGAAATAACCCAGGTAATCGCCGCAAATTCAGTGGCAGAGAGATTTACAGCAACATCTTTTCAAAAATCATCTGCCGAATAGTGTTTAAAGAAACGCGTGTTTACGTGATAAATACATTATTATAAATTAAGTGCTCTCTATACGTGTATACGATATTGCCGGCCACCGTAGCAGATCAGCCTAATTAGGCCTGCCGCACACCAACTGCGCCAAGACAAGCATCAAGACACGAAACAAAAGACGCAGTATTGCTTCATTCGTGATTCGTCAGCAAGAATCTGACGTCAGCATCATGACTCAGACCGGTGTGCGGATGTTCTCATAATCTCATTTGTTTCAACTGTGCTCCTTTCTTTGTGTCATATCGCAGACATAGTGTCTTGACTGTTATATGTCTTGACGCATGCCGGTGTACGGCCTACCTAAGGCATGTACTGTCTTCGCTCGCTCGGAAGCTGGGATCGTGTGTTCGAATCCCACACAAGGCATGGATATTTGGTATGTGTATGTGTTTATTCTGTGTTTAGGTATAGGCCTTGTGAGGAGCTGATCACTCATCCAAGGAGTCCTACCATCTGTAAAATAATAAAGAAACTGAGAAATCACCCATATGCTCCAAAATGGGAGCGAGAGGAGGGGAAAACTGCACTGTATTACGGATGAGAGGACCAATAAACACATATGTTTTTAACGCCTGGAACGGTGAAGGTCGTCCTTAAATTTTCAGAAGATGAATTCAGTATGAAATAAGTACCTGCAGTTTAAGAACAGATGGACATACACAAATAAAGGAAATAAAGTAGGAACATTGGGTCTCTTGAAGCTTCTCTTTTCCTTCCTGTGAGTTTCGGGTCTAGTGAACTCGGTTCGTACGGAAGAGTGAAACACCAGCAACATCTGTGTCGTCATCTCCCAATATCAATATTGACTTTTGCTTATAGCTTCTCATATGCGGCAAGAAATCGCATCTCAGAAATAAGGAGAGGAACATGCTTAATAAAACAATAACGGAAACATATAAAGTAATTTTATTCGTGTTGGAGATACACTGACGCTCCGATCTGTGGGAAAGGGAGGGGCTTTATGCAAAGAATTTATTCTAGCAATATCAGTTTTTTCTTTTTCTTTAAAACCAATGTAATATCAGTTGGCCTTAACTTCAGTTATTTTTTCGTATTGAATATTATTTTAATATACAATGCTGGGGATTATATGCGACAGCAAGTCTGACCACGAATTGAACAAGAGGCAGCAATATGTATTGTTACTATTTTTCATCCAGTGTTTGCCTGTAATTTGTCTCTTGTCTTTATGTTGTGATTGCCCATAATGTAATTATTTGTATCTACACTGTCTGTAATTGGACTTGTAACTGTTGACTCGGCACATAAATAATAATTGAATTGAATTATTATGTTAATGTTATATTTTAGCGTCCTGTTGCACTGATTTATGTCCATGATTTATTCTGACCGTCTTACAGTGCATACATTTATTCACCTTACTCTTCTCTCTTGCACTACATGTTTCAGCACTAAAGTGTCATCTTTAGGTGCTTTTCGATGTACGTCGAAGTACTTCATTGCATGCCCTGTTGTCTTTATACTAAAATAACTAAAATATATATTCGTCATATATATTGATAAATTTTGAATATTAAAAGTATTAAAACTGTTCAGGATTTGTCATCCTTATGTCGTGTCTCAATACGCGAGTCACACCTATCTTCTTCTGTCGGAGCACTCTTCCTACTTTCATGTGTGTCTCTGTAACGTGAAATTANTGACATGATTTCAAAATTTGAATTGCTGCTGTCTAAATTACACAAGTTACCTTATTTTGTCTTTGTGTGTATGTGATTTTCTCTGATTTCTCATGTTTACTCTGTAATTGATTAAGTACGAAAATGAATAAATAAATAGGTAAATAATTGAATTAAATTCTCATTATCATCATCAATAGGAGAAGGAAATCGCGTAATATAATAACTGACTTCTCTTACTGGGTAGCAGAGAGAGACATTTTCTGTCTTTGTTATCAGTTCCGTACTTGAAGGGTTCCGTCTTTCAGGATCTGTCGCCGTGTAGACCCTTGGAAAGCTACTGACGTTTCTGAGTAACATGTCCCTTCGAGTTTGACGCATAAACCAAGCAAGAAACCTGCACGAAGAAGGTAGAAAATTGATCAACTCTGAAAATTGAGGCGACATATTTCTCCGAAACGTCTGTTGAATTCCGGCTGAATACATGGCCTTATACCGTAGAAGGTAACCACCTTTGTGGGAACCTCAGTTCGGGTGCCCTCCTGAGGTATAAAATTCATTTTGGTTTTTTGTGGAAATGGGGTGGACTTGTTCAAAAGTTGAAAGAGAAACAGAGAGGCACAGATGAAAACGCCATGATGAGCTCATAAGTCAGTTCTACTTCTTTGTATCGCTAATGTGGTGATAATTTGGTGAAGCACTTACAGATACGTAAGCAGTCCCCAAATCCACAAGTATATTTATTTTGCGTCAAAACAATAGTTCTTGTACAAAGACAGATACTGTCTTGAATTACTGCAGAAAGTTCTAGGCATTTCTATCAATGCTGCATAGCCTTGAGTATGCCGCTGCGATAGTTGCCCCTTTCAGTATTCTAAAATCATATAGCCACTGAATTCCAACATATTTCAAAATGAATATAACTCAAACGGGCTGAAAGACTAAAACGCAGTTTCATTCAATGAGGTAAAAAGGTAAATCTGTCCTTGTGCTTAACTAACTAAACACTACACCATGTAGGTGTATTGGGGAGTTGACATATAGGAGATGAGTGGTGAGCTTTACGCCCCGACCGCTTTATCCTGCGCGGAAAGAACCCCTTGTACCCAATGCCTCGGAGGCTGGTTTGGTCCTATAATCGGTCTGGATGAATTGGGGAGGAGAAGAATCATGCCCCTAACAGGAATCGAACTCCTTCCCCTCGGCCGCCAGCACGTAGCCAATCACTTTACCGACTGCGCTATCCCGGCTGCGTAGTTTCATGTAGTAAATTTCATAATTCAAATAATTCTATTGTGCATCCCTGTATTGCAGTTCAATAATTACAGAGCAATATTATCCGTATTATCTTGCACAAAACATATTGTTCTGAACATGTGTATGATTCCGTTATTCCCGATATAATTTCCCACTTTTACATCCAGATATTTTAGATAAAATGAGCATCATGTGCTCAGTTTTTGTCACTCTTAAATATCCTGGTGTTTACACACACGTACAGACTTATGTTAATTCGTATTACGACTAAGCTGATTAAAACTTAATACGCCAAGATAATTTATAATTTATTCAAACTGAATTTATTTTGTTCTTCTTGACGCTTTGTCAGTTGTATTAGTTACATAAGTCGAACATGATGTCCGTGAGCGCGCTTTGAAAAGATTACGTTAATTTATTTTGCGTGAGCACTGATTACGTTCAGTCCTTGTGACACCATTTTGTTTCCATTTTGTACCCATTAGCGCATGCGTCCTTTGTTTTTGTTCCCCTTCCTACTGCCATTTCCTTTGTGAAGTCTGTCTCAGAAACTCAAAAGAGGAAATGCATACGTAGCAAGTGAAGAAGAAGGGTGTTTTCTTAATTCCTTTCTGGCTCTTAGATCCGAAACCTTTCTGGTTTAACCCCGTTCTACCATTGTGCATTACACCTCGTCTATTTCTGGTGGATTTTTGTTTTAAATAGGCTATGAGCCTGTATTTGGGGTACGTGATAGCGCAGTTTGTTGAGGCATTATGCTACAAACCGGAAGGTAGCGGGTTCGAGTCCCGATGATGTGGATTTTTCAATTTACGTAATACTTCCAGCCGCAATATGGTCCTGGGGTCGACTCAACCTCTAACATAAATAAGTACCAGGAATTTTCATGGGGTTAAAGGACGGCCGGCGCGTAAGGGTGCCAACCTTACCGTCATCTGTTAGCCGATTGTCTAGAGAAAATGTGGGAGCCTCGATGTCTCACAACCTTATGGGTTTTCTCGGCCTGTTACAGGTTTAGCTTTACCTTTATGAGCCTGTGTTTGGAGTCTCGTGGAGCAAGTGAAATGCATGTCATTTTTGTTACATGTTGCGTTATTTGCCCTATTCGCTTTTTAGTTCGTGTCACATTTCGTAACACACTAATAATTATAATGATAATTATATGATTATAAAATTCTTACATTTCGGGACATTTCTGTCGCCTTGCTTGCAATTTATTTGTCGTATCCAATTCACGTCATCTAGCAGGTACCACAAACGAATGTGGTCTCAAAGAAATCTGTGCTTATTTCACCTTCTATTTCCAGCAATTATATAGTAAAAAGCTGTATGAGAAAAATAATCATGACTGAATCTCAGTTTTCATATTAACCCTCTTTTATTCCTCTTGGAGCCATTTTTCGATTGTTATTCAAATCTCCTTACAAGAGCACATTTCTCGGATGACTTAGAAAGAGGTTGTTATTTGCTTTACAGGATATCGAAACCTCTGGAGTGATCGTAAATTTGCTTGTCATCGATTTTTAATTTGCTTTTCCCATAATGTAAGCTTCTTTCTATAGTCACAGTGCATCCGCAGTAGTATTAGCAATTCGGATGTAGTGTTCACAAACTCATATGTGTGTTGGTAGATTCTCATGTCCAGGCTAAGAATCCTACGCTGATACACTCAAATGATCATGCATGATGGTGAACATTGTGTCTAGTGGTACAATCGTCATAGTCATAGTGGGAGGGGGGCACTCGGTAGCATAATTGGTTGAGGCACTATGATACAAGCTGGAAGTTCACGGGTTCGAGTCCCGATGAGGTGGATTTTTCAGTTGACCTAATCATTCCAGACGCACTTCGGTCCTGGGGTCGACTCGGCCTCTAACAGAAATGAGTACCAGGAATCTTCCTGGCGGGGTAAAGGGCTGCCGGCGCGTAAGGCTGACAACCTTACTGCCATCTATGAGCCGATTGTTTAGATAATGTGGGACCCTAACGCCTGACAAACCTATGGGCCTGCATGGCCCGTTAAATGTACAGCTTCACATGTTTCATAGTGATGTTGTAGAATACAATGACGGTTTATCTCAGAATATTTCACGAATATAACACACGGGAGTATAACACACGCAGTCACAGGAGCAAGACACAACACGAAGCACAATACACACACGAAAGTAGGAAGAATACTCCGATAGAAGAAGATAGGTGTGACTCGCGTATTGAGATACGACATAAGGATGACAAATCCTGAACAGTTTTAATATTTTTAATATTTAAAATTTATCAATATATATGACGAATATATATTTTAGTATAAAGACAACAGGGCATGCAATGAAGTAGTTTGACGTACATAGAAAAGCACCTGATGAAGATGGCACTTTTGTGCTGAAACATGTAGTGCAAGAGAGAAGAGTAAGGTGAATAAATGTATGCACTGTAAGACGGTTAGAATAAATCATGGACATAAATCAGTGCAACAGGACGCTAAAATATAACATTATTTCACGAAGTTTAAATTTTGTTAACACTAGTAAAGAGGGAAACGTTGTGTTCTTGTGTCAGGTTTGTCTGAGTACTCATGATATCGGTCAAATATTTAGTCACCGCTATGTGCCTGTATGTTGGACATAGTGGCCACGCTGGCTAAGGCGTGTAGTGTCTTTTAGAGAACGAGTACTGACATCTTGAGTTCGAACCCCACTCGGATATGTAGATATATATCTGCATTCTTTCTGCTTTTGTTTTCTTATGTAGGTAGAGGTTTGCGACGAGGCGATCCCTGCATAAGGAGCCAAGAAAAATGACTAGAAATAAGATCCCGACACCCAGAATGCTGGATACATAGGATCGTATAAGTCTGTATGGTTACCCAAGAAGATAGACATGTATACTTAGACTTGTCCCTGTATATTAGTTATGATCTGTCTCCTGTAACAAGCATTGGAGACGCATAGGGTTGTGGGACGTCGAGGCTCCCATACTTTTCTAGATAATCGGCTCACAGATGGCGGTGAGGCCAGCCTTACGCGCCGGCCGCCCTTTACCTCCAGGAATATTCCTGATAGTAATTTCTATTAGGGGCTGAGTCGGTTCCAGGCTTTTAGTGAGGCTGGAAAGGTTAGGTCAATTGAAATATCCCGTGATCTCATAGGGAATAGAAACCGCGATCTTCCGGCTTGTAGCACAGTGTCTCAATCAACTACGCTACCGCATGCTTTCTGTGACCTATTTAGATTCAAAATTAAACTGATCATATTTCGAGATATGTTTTCTGTTTGCTTATTTGCTTCTTGTTTGTAATTTATACCGTGGAGATGTGCAGTGACACGTAACATTTTTTAGTCGACTGAGGGAAAGAAGTTAAGCTCACAGTTTTAATATGGCGAACATGGGAAATATCCGGTCTATAAAACCGAGATTAACGGCCGTGGGAATCCGTCGCACCAAACTTTCCTTAAATGCACCGCTTCATGCAAATATTGAAGGAGGGAACAGAATCTCTGTTAGTCCTCGAAGGAAACATTTTGATAGCGTTACGAAAGAATTTAGATTGTTTTGTGTTGCTTCTTTTACGTCGCTGTGAGCAGCATAATGCGGAAATGACTTGATGATCAGTAAGTGATGAATTGGAAATAATCTTTTGGCCTAATCGCGGTACCTCCAGACCGTAACCGCGGAACCAACCTGCTTGGTGAAGTCAGAATTTTAATCTCCATTTCATATGGCTCGCTAACTCCATGGAGGAGATTGCATCACCAAAAACCAGTAACCATTCAGCTAGTCAGAAATTAGTCGCCGTCTTGGAACACGAAATTTCATTGCCTTTTTCACAAGAGCTCGTGCGTATTCCCTATCCTAACTATAAATATCAGATCTGCAACCCCATATCGTATTTCCTTAAGATACAATTTAATAGTGGGAACACGTGGTAGAGTAGTTGGTTGAGGGAATATGCTACAAACCAGAAGCTCGCGGGTTCGAGTCCCGATAAAGTGATTTTTTTTCAACTGACCTAATCCCTCCAGACGTACTACGGCCATGGGGTCGACTAAGCCTTTATCAGAAATGAGTACCAGGAATTTTCCTGGGAGGTAAAGGGGGGCCGGCGCTCGATGCTGACAACCTTAACGCTCTCTGTGAGCCGATTGTCTAGATAATGTGGGACCTTCAAAGTCTCACAACCCTATGGGCCTTCACGGCCTTTTACAAGTATAACTTTACATTTTATTAATAGGAGTATTTTCTCATCCAAATTTTAAGTATCACAGATTTCCCTTTTTTTCAAATTTTTTTTAATTCATTTAGTGGGGGGGGGGGGGGGAGTCCAACTGGGTACACTCGGCACGGCGGCCACTGATTGGCCTATTCTAGCCTGCCCCGGGTGATTACGATGATGGAGAATTTGGTGAAATGAAGATTGGCAGAGCAAACTGAAGTACTCGGAGAGAACTCGCCCCAGCGCGACTTTGTCCACCACAAATCCCACTTGACCAGACCCGCGATCGAACCCGGGCCACCGCGGTGGGAAGAGAGCGACTAACCGCTTGAGCTATGGAAAGGCCCTTTCTTTCAAGTTAATCGTGTGACAATTTATACACATTTCCTCTCTCTGCATGCACCAGCTATGCCATACTTTTAATTTTTGGTCATATTCATGATAATTTTGCAGGAGTACGGTTGTGGTACTCGACATTACGCAGTTCTCCCGAGTCTGTTGTTACTTTCTTTCTTTTATACGTCATATTTTTATATTTGTCGTGTTAGACCATACGTGATATGCGAGTCAGAAAAGAATATGGAAGCGCAGCGGACACGTGGAAACCGTCGCCTACCAGTTTCAATTCAGAAGTTCTCAGGCAACGCTTCGTATACTGAACATGTCGCATTAGCATGAGGTAACCAGAGAAATTACTGTACCGAAATGGAGTGAAGTTTTTTACTTTACTTTCCCCATCATAGATTCCACGTAGGGAAAAGAAAATTGGTTCTTTAAGGGAGAGGTGGAGCTACTTTTTCACTGTGCGGTCCGTTCCTGTCACCTGATTTCCGGGGCCGCAGATCCGTGTTCTGATATCGGAGAATTGAAACCGAGTGTTGGTCGCTGCTACTGCAACGCCAGTGCGGGCACTGAATGAAAGTAACATCTAAGGGAACAAAAGCCGTAAAATTTTTTCTGCCCTACTACATTCTTGAAACTAAAGGAAGTTTAGAATCTGTGTACTCCAAAGAGAGTCCATAATATCTGCTTTGGCTATATGATGTCCTTATGATGCAGAACCGGGAGGCTTCAGTAGTGAGGTACGTTGTAGTTACAATGTTCAACGCGTGCCTGGTCAGGGCGCTGGCTGTTCCCGAGCGCTAAATAATTACTGTTAGAGCTATGGAAGATCACATTTAGTTCAGGGGAAAATATACTTGGGTTCTAGATATGAAAGTTTGTCGATCGCAGTGGCCGCGCAGTCTAAGGCTGTCTTCGTCAGCTCAAACACTGAGATCGTGGCTTCGAATCCCACTTGAGGCGTGGATGTCTGTGTGTTTAATCTCTGCTTGTGCTGTTCTGTGTAACAGGTAGCGGCCTTGCGACGAGCTGATCTCCAGTCTGAGGAAACCTACCGACTGTGTAAAATATCAAGGAACTAAAAAGCAGCAAAGTTCCAACCAAGGGCTGTAGAGCCATAGATAGATAGATTTTTTTTTCCCCTTGGCACTACAGCGCCAGTGGGCCTAGGTCTACCTCCATGAACTTCTCCGTTCACTTCGGTGTTTCTAGATCTTACACATTCGGTAGGACTCCTTGGGCAGGTGATCAGCTCGTCGCAAGGCCTCTACCTGTACACAAACACAGAAAAACGCACACACACAAACTAAACGTCCATGCCCTGAGTGGGATTCGAACCCACGATCCTGGTTTCCAAGCGAGCGAAGACAGTACATGCCTTAGAACGCTCGGCTACCGTGACCGGCAGATAGATAGATATGAAAGGGTATTTAACGACTTCTTATTAATTTAAGGTTTCGCCAATTTAGATATAAGAATGACGGTGAAGAGCAGGAGTGCCGGAAGTAGCAATCCTAATCTAACTGAAGACATTCTTCGCTGTCAGATTGAAATAATTAGCAATTTAGTAAATATAAGCATACGGATTGTCACTTTCCTTTATTTACATCTAAAACTGTAAGATATAAGGAAGAATTGTGTTGGGGATTATATGTTTTTAATTTTTTCCTGTAACGGTTCTTCGAAGAGAAACTCACTTTGATAGATATTTCGCGAATTATGTGTGAGTTACTCCGGTCTAGGAAACCGAAATTAACTGCCTTGGGGATTCGTTGCTCTGATCACGCGACACCCTCTATCCTCTAAAGTCTGCACTAACTTCGACGACAAGCGGCGGTCGTTCGGTCGGTATAGTTCGCTTGCGGACTGAAACCACTGAGTTTGTTTTGTTTATGTGTGAGTTACTCGCGGGATAGGTGTAGAGACGTGCGTACTTCTGTGCATAGGAAGCCCATTGTTTCTAACTAATATTAACCAAAACCGGAAAGTGTCAACAAATATTAATATGACTCACGAATATCAAATATCTTTAAAAAAATGCTGCAGTTCTTAGTTCTTCTATTCTGACAGACGGACGGAAGTGCAGACAGACATTAACCTTTAAGAAACGAAGTACGCCGTATGGGACATTGAAAGAGTAGAAAAGCTAATATGCTCATTTCTCTAATGTTCATTGTGAACACACCAAAAATAAATGTGAGCAGAAAATGAGGTAATCACTGAATATCTGAAAGGGTCCCTCCCGTATGCGGTCGTATTACCTAGCAACAATTTCAGTCGCTTTATCTGTAGGATACAGTTTCTGGTGTGCCTAAGCACCAAACTGTGGAGGCGTATGTTAGGCACGGAGCTAAATCTCCATACATTTTCTACACTGGTGCGACATAATAGTGTTTTGTCAGCATGCTGCTTTGTTCTCTGGGAGAGAAGACAGATATTCATGTAATAAGAAGCTGTGAGAGCCGCTACAGTCTGTCTATAAATGCTAAGGAAGAAAGACATTATCACCAAACTTTACCAGAAGCAATTGTTTTCACTTGCAATATTATCTGTAAAACACCATCATTCCTACGATAATTTTTCCAACATTTTAGAAAAGAGATTTCTTCGTTATGACGGAATTGCTGTAGTAGGAAACGGCATTAAATGTTCTTTTTTTTCATTTTATGAGCGTTAATTTAGAATTGTCGAATATGCTTTCTGTGATATATGAATGGTTAAATAACGCTAAGAGNTCTCCATTCTTCTCCAACACCACATTTCGAAACTTTCCAGATGTTTCTGATCTACTGCCCTAAGTGTCCATGTTTCAGCCCCATACAGAGCTATGCTCCAAATGTAGCATTTCACTAGTTTCTTCCTCAAATTTAAGTCCAATTTGCTGGTAGAATACGAGATATACAGATTAAATTACTGTTACATTCGAAATCTAAGTCACTGTTCGGAATGAAGTGACAAAAGCATCAGTGAGTTTTACTTGTTAGAAGTAAGGAATATAAAATAAACACATCGCTATAAGACAATCTCATTTGTGTATACTGCTGTTGCATGACAATGCTTTCAGACCTTTGCAATCCACTGTATTTGCTGCAATGTTAGTCTAATCATGTCCTATATTATCCCCTTTTACGTCATTATCGGGCTTTCACTGTGTTAGCCTACACGTCCTACAACTTACTATCATCCCATTAACGAGGTCTCCTCGCAAGCAGTGATCCATTTGAGAGCAGTTATGGGCCTCATGTTGGTAGCTGTACCATCCCGTATTAGAACTGGAAAGTAGGGTGACGTTGTTATGGTGGTCACGTCTCTGCTTGTGTCCATAGAACGTCTATAAGGTTTTCATCTCTCTGACTAGCCTGCTTCTGTCTCTTCATGACGGCGCCATCTCACCTACCACGTCTCGGCTTTATGATACCTGTTTTCTTGCTTCATTGCTCCTCCTATATACGGCAACTTGTTTAACTTGATACAGCTTTTCGTAGCATGTGACATGATGCGAGCTGCGAAACAAAATTTAAGGAGATGTACTCTGTGTAGGCTTTGCCGCGAGGTGTACAGGGAAGGGAGATAAAGGGTCGGGTGGAAGAATGAGACGTGTAGAGGAGAAGAGGTTAACCTGAAAGTAGCTGCACATAATAGTAGAGAAAAGAATGGTGAAACTAGTTCAAGACCTGGCATAGACTGGAAATAAGTGCAATATATTTCTGCCAACAGCCGTACATAATGGTTGTTTCTCTTTCTATTCTTGTTATTTGTGTTCATTAGTAGCTTTTAAGCTGGTCACGGTGGCCGAGCGGTCTAGGGTATGTACTGTCTTCGCTCGCTTGGAAACCGGGATCGTGGGTTCGAATCCAACTCAGGACATGGATGTTTAGTTTGTGTGTGTGTGTGTGTGTGCGTTTTTCTGTGTTTGTGTACAGGTAGAGGCCTTGCGATAAGCTGATCACCCGCCCAAGGAGTCCTACCGAATGTGTAAGATCTAGAAAAACCGAAGTGAACGGAGTTCATGGAGGTAGGCCTAGGCCCACTGGGGCTGTAGTGCCAAGGAAGAAAATAGCTTTTAAAGGACTAAACATTTCGTGTCTAGAGTCTACTCTATCCTAGTCCTCGGTTCAGTTCCCATTGTGCTGAATGCATGGGATGTTTTTCTGTAATTTAAGCCTCTTGTATCACGTGGGGGTTTCTTTCCGAATCCTGTTTAAAGTCACGACTCCTGCTTTGTGCGTCACGCAGTTCAGTTCGTTGTATCTTTAAGCTACCATAAATTTGGTTTTCACAGTTTCTAAACGTATCAAAACAAAAAGCAGATTTGAAGAATGCCGTCTTCTGGGATGTGGCGCCGTGTAGATCTTGTGTGAACCTACGTTTCCGAGGAACATATCTCCTCCTTCTTAAAGGTAGAAGACTCCATGAGTTAGGAACCAGCTGCATAAATGACGGCACAAACAGCATAAACGCACACAGACATCCATGCTTCAAGTGGAATTCGAACCTACGATCCCAGTGTTTCAGCGAGCGAAGACAGTTCATACCTTAGACCGCGTGGGCCACTGTGATCGGCATGAGAGACCTCTATCGACGTGAATTCATTCTGAACAAGCACTCCTGGTAAAGGAAAACATTTTACGGGACGTTGTACTTGATGATTCTGTTTACTACATGGGAAATAGACATACGCAGTGTAGCCGTATTTTGCATGTAGAATGTTTAAAAGCGTTTTGTCGAATTTCAGTTGGTATCGCTTGCCGCGAAAATCTGTTATTGCGAAATGTCGTTAGCAAACACGTAACAATGTGTACATATGTTTCGCGTGCCGTACAATCATTCGCCCGATACTAGTACCAGGTGGTTTTCCCATCGTCACTACATTTCCCTGCGAACGGTGGTGAGTGTGTTGTACAATAGTTGGATCCATCCCATGTTTCAGCTCTGCAACGGCCGCTGGATTATGTGCGTCGAAAAGCGTTACTGCTGAGGATGTAGTTCCTTCAAAGTCTCACAATCGAGTGTCCCTGGCGGATGAAGCATGTTTCACACTGAACGGGATTTTAAATACTCGTAACCAGCACACATAGGTTGAGTAAAACAATATTCATTTCAATATACACGATTCCACTAGCAGTTTTCAATAAATGTTTGAGCTGGAATAATTGACGATTTCTTGGTCGTTATAAGCTGCCGCCTCCACAGTCTGGGGCTTCCTATTTACATTCTTCTGAAGACATTACCGCAGCAACTTGACGTCGTAGCATTGGCAACGTGGCATACACTGTAGGCATGGTGTGGCTGCTACCCAGTCTTCTCGAGATGTCATGTCACTACCCAACTCATAATGGAGAAACCGTGTGGCCTCCGTGATCTCCCGAACTCACTCCTGCCATCTGAGGAGTCTTACTTATGTCCATAACCCGCGGGACGAGCAGTGGGACACAATTGAAGTGTCAGAGAAGACAGCATGCAATATGGCTAATTTCTTTAAGCAGGCCAGGAATTCTTGTTGTAACAAGGTTCATTCATACATTTATTGTAAAAATGAACCGTTTGACGTCTTTTTTAAACAGTTACTAACTGACCAGAAGCCTTTCTGTTCACAGTAAAAACCCTTTATTCTCAACTACGTCATTTGTTTTTCTTTCCTCTCGTTTCCGGGTGCCCTATCTCGCTAAAGAAGCGGTTGCGATCGTTTCTGCTTGTCTGTAAGTGTAGAAGACAATGCTTACATTTAAAGTATACAATTAAGAATCGCCCTGAATACTGTTTACGTGTTTTAGATGCGCGTTTCTATGCTGCTTTCCAGACAGGAATGCTTTCGAAAATGCAGTCTCCTTGTTTTGCCAGTGTACGTAAATGCAATAAATAATGTTCTTAATTACATCTCTACCATTCACTCATTTGCATATTTTTAGTCTGTCCACCATCTCATTAACAGATCAGCGATTTACACTAATCGATCATAATCAATAAAAGGCAGTCGATTTGTGAATGTCTGATATACTAATGCAAGTGCAATTCGCTCTTCATTAATTAGCGGCTACTCAAATCATGGACCGCAAGCCTAATTGGACACATGGTCAGCTCATTTTGTACTAATTTATCGGTATTTTATTTTATGGATGTTTCGGTCATGAAGAGGAATGTAAACATGCATTATGAAATTAATAACACTTGTTCATGGTTTATGATATAACACTGTTCATTCATTTTGCAGTTCTTGATATTCCCTGCAACGTGAAATGGAAACTGTGGATAACAGTAGGATGTTTTCTATTCACAGTAATGAGTGATCGATAGGCTGTTTGTTCCACGGCACTATCTCAGTATTGCCGGTGGAGGAGTCCACAAAAATATTACGGGTGACCTCATCACTACGTATTCCTATATTCGCGCATACGTATAGTATGTACGCTCATTAATACATTTCTAATTCCAGAGCCTGTCATATCAGTGAGATGTATTTCAACCGTCCCTTCTTCTACGCTCGTCGTTGCTCCGGCCGCTCCTTTCCTCCTCGTAGTTGCTACGGCTACTCCTGCTTACCGCTCCGTCCTCCTTTACCCTTCCTTGCAATTTGGGTACAGAAGTAACCAGGTTGGATTTAGGATAATGGTAGGCATGGATCTCTTTCTCAGGTCGATAACAGGTCTTTCTTCGAAGAAACTTCAACACAACGAACCCTTGGCTTTACAACCTTAGGTTTGATTTACTTATTATTTGTCACACAATCACTAATCTATCATTTTCAATTATACATCACTCACTATTTATAATAGTTACATTGGCACTGTCCCGCCTACAAAGGCGATTTTATGAGGAAATAGCCAGTGCCTCCAATCACGAGGAGTGTATCTTATCAACTCTTGCCTACCACTGGCTTGGCGACGCTAACAGACCTAACCTTCCCAGCACCACACCCTAGATGACATCATTCCCCACATCAATCCGGGGATCCACCGTCCACTCTCCAGCTACAAAACTGCACATACGAAAAAATGCCGTGCTATCGTCACGTAGGCACCTCCCCTCCAGGGCCTCACACATTCAAGTCCACTAGTAATCGGTTACAGTATAATAGACAAAGTTGCACTGGTTCAGACATTTCTTACTTCTCACCCCCTCCCCAAATTCTGTTAGAGCCCACCCTATTTTTTTTCAAACCCCTGCCTGTAGAGCCGCAGTATTCAACCGGCTATTGACATGCGATTCATACCTCGTCTTACTGGAACAACTGAATGGGGGCACAAACCTTCCTCAGCCATTTAGCTGTTGCGCAGCTAGTCAAGAAGTTCTATAGCAGTATTCTTCTATCACTCACCGTTAGTCGACACTTTTATAGCGGTCTACTTCTAGCTTACTAATTATCTCAGGTTGTTTTATTTATAAGGTGAGGTTCGTTGTTGTCGGTAGAGCTAAGGATTTCTTTCTCAAGGCGTATAGCGGGCCTCAAACTCCGAGAGGTAGGAATTAAGCTCAACACTACACACGCACATATCAAGTTTAACTGTTTATTAAAGGTTTATGCCCTTTTTTTTTCCTTGGCACTACAGCCCCAGTGGGCTTAGGACTACCTCCATGAACTTCTTCGTTCACTTATACCCTTTAACTTACCCAGTTACTAATTTCGCTTATAACTTTGCTTAATTTTTTATTTTTTTTTTCGGAGCACAACACTTTTGCTTCTAGCGTTACTATTTTAGAACTTACAACTTGATTACTAATGCTTAACACAGACAATAAATTTCAACTGACCGATATAAGTTTTGCTTTCGAATTCTTCAAGGAGCCGGTGTTTTACTGACTTCGACGACTGACTTCTCTTCAAACCGTGAGGTCCTTGGTCCATCACCTTCTCGGCTCTGTCACACCCTTAAATTCTAGTGATTGGATGTTTTGAAATTAAAGATTTCACTTTATTTCCCTGATTTCCAGTCAGCTCACTGTGAATTTGGATTTTATCCCTTAAAGACATAACGTAACTTTCGATAGGTCTTTGATGAATTCTACGCTTGGCTTCGGTCTCTGGCCCTCTTTAAGAATTACAATCTGCAGAAACTGTCAAGTTTCGAATTCCCAAAGATTGCCGCAGTTACACTTTCGAGCTAAAATTCCAAAAATATCCACAGGATTTTTTCCGGTTCTATTTCAAGTTTGAGAATAAGCTAATTCTTACATGCAAGAATAGGCCCATGTCTTACTGACTTGTTCATAACATCCCACTGTGAAACAATTACATTTCTAATTAATAAACTTAATTAAATTTAAATGGGTGCATGGCAGTGGTGCGGTTTCAGTTCCCTCCCTCTCACGAAATCCATTGCCACTGGTCATCTGATGTTATGTGAACATATTTCTAACGAAACTCCTCTCAATAAACTAAATTGTCATGCTCTTTTTCTTGAGCCAGTTTAATCCAGTTTACACGATACTACGCTGCTTCTTCAAGGTCAATTTTAGTACTACCTTACTATTTGGGTCGTCTCCTGCCTTCAGTACTCAGTCGTGGTGTTTGAAAAATAGACGTTTTAGTCCAAAATATTTTGTGTTCACTAGAAATTGTGTATATAATCTCGTATTTGAAGTTGGATATTTCTATTAACTGGGAGCCGGGGTAGCTCAGTCGGTATAGCTACTAGATGCTGGCAGAGCGACCGTAGGGTAGGTGTTAGAGTCCCTGTAGAGTCAAGATTTTTCTCTCCTCTGCATCTTTCAGACTGGCTCTGGGGCCCACACAACCTCCTACCCAATGGATACCGGGGGCTTTTCCCATGGGGGTAAAGCGACCTGGGCTTAAAGCTGACCACTCACCTCCAGCAAGTCCCGAGGTCAATAAACGCGGATCTCACTTCTCCATACGCCTCCAAGGCGTAATGGTTAATTAGTTAAGCACAGGGCTAACATTCCTTTTTTATTTCTGTTAAACACTGTGCTGCTGTAGTATTCTTACCTAAGACGAAATTTATACTGTAGCAGTCTTCGATCCGTTGTTTACCGTTGACGGGGGAAATAAAATGTACGAATGGTATACATACATATAGGCTTACATACATAGAACCTGTAAGCATATATACACATATCATGCTTGACTTGGTTGTGGTTCTGGGACAAATATTCTATGCTTAGATATTTAGACTGACTAAACACTAAGTAGGATCCGCAAAGAAGGAAATGTTAAATTTAATTTATTTTACCTTTAAGAAATGCTGCTGTCTAAAAAGAGTACGGTAGGTTAATAAGCATGACCAGAACATTCCCAATGAAGAAGGAAACTGTCAATTTAAACGAAAATAACTGAAAATTGTTGTTTTTAAATTTTAGGTAACTTATGTTGCAGGTAATATAACGGCTAGACAAAGGTAATAGTTTACAGAGCTTCTCTGAGTGACTGTGAGACATTGTATATGGAACGGAAATTATTTACGCAAGGAGACAAAACTAAAAATGTATAAGTGACGTTATGTTTGTATCAAGGTAAGCAGTCAAGACTAAGGAAAATTTAGGAAGAACCAAAATGTAATTTAATTCTAAGAGAGACTGTTAAAACGAGAAAGTCATCGACGTGAGAAACCAGCCACCGCCACCAATACGACTTTCAGAGCGAGGAAAATGGGAAAACATGAAGAATGGAATGAAATGTTATCATATATGACACAATAATAGTAGAGAGTAAGCATGTGTTGTGTAGGTTTGAGGTTCTCACAGCTGCAGTTATGAAAATTCTTCTGTGATATAAGGGTGAATTTTTCCGGAATACACGGCGTTATTACCTAGGAGACAGAAATGTTCTTAAACCTACATTTTCTGCGGAATGGGAAATGTTTGGAGAAAGCGAAAGAAATGTGTCGAACAGTGGGTCTACTTCGTAAACCAAATGAAGAGACTAAAGTCTATCTTTATATGTTCACTAGACCGTCAGCTATAATAAGATGGATTCTCCACAGTTGCCTAAATCAGGGCTTGAAAATCGCGTTAATTTCTAATCCCGCCTTCATTAGAATTGTACCTGTAAGAACCTGACTTAAAATATGTAATGAAATAAGCTTTCCAGATTGTGGTAACTGTAATTTTTTCCGTAACGACACTCCTTGACCTGACTCCGGCTGTAGACATGGATGAAAAATTTACTCTGTCATACCCGTATCTAAAGGTTAGTATCCCATATCAGGAAAATGTAAAATCAACGAGGAATTGCCCGTGACTTTAATGTGGGTAGGCATTGTGGTTCGTGAATAAATGTGTCGTTGTCCCATGGGAAGCAGAAAGAGGTGCTTAATTCTATTCTGATATTTTGAATTTTGGACACCCAAAATATATTCGACACAGTCTGTTAGACGAACAAGATTGATCTGTCCGCATGTAAGTTTATGTACACGTAAATTAACAACTTGAAACATACTGCCCATGATTTATTCCATCCGTCTTACAGTGCATACATTTATTCACCTTACTCCTCTCTCCCGCACTACATGTTTCAGCACAAAAGTGCCATCTTCAGGTGCTTTTCGATGTACATCAAACTATTTCATTGCATGCCCTGTTGTAGTAGGATGGAACAAATCATGGACATAAATCACTGCAACAGGACGCTAAAATATAACATTATTGAAACATACTGGCCTGAGAAAACCAAAAGGGAAATATGAAGTTCCTTATTTTCGAAAAGAAGACGTTAAGAACAGTAGGTTTCGTACTGTGGTAGGTAGTGCCGCCATAAGACAGGTGTATAATACAGAGAATCTGAGGTCCACATAGTTTTGTTACCCGTTTAAAGTCAAACTGTCGACTCCATCTTCAGAATTGCTTGCTGCCTGTTTCATGCTGGTTTCTTGCTTGGTTTACTGTTTCCCCCAAAACGTCTGTCGACTTTCAGTCGACTGCACAACTTAACGCATCAAAAGACAGAGCTCATGGGGACTGCACTAGTCGATATATTAGAGTCTTAAGTCTGTTAAAAAGAAATATTCGTGTGTTGTGTTGTTTGGCGGTCAGGCCCACTCGAAGATGGATGTAATGTCATCTTCAGATTATGAAACCATGACATTTTCTTATCTGAATCTCTTCTTTGAGATGAAGATCTACAAGTTATATTTATTCATCAAACCAAAAATTATTATACTTGCTTCTAGATCTATTCGTTAAAAAAAAAGTCAGAGCCGATGCTTCAGTCATGCAGAGTATAAGGAATGCATGGGCAGGAAAACAGACACATTGAACATCAGCACTATAGTCAGTACTTAAGAATGCGCTAATTAGAAAGGATTCATACCACTGTCCGTGTAACAGGCACTGAAAGTCATTTGGGTAGTGAGACGTTGAGGCTCCCACATTTTCTCTAGATAATAGGCGCACAGATGGCGGTATGGTTGTCAACCCTACGCGCCGGCCGCCCGGGATAGCTCAGTCGGTATAGGAACTAGCTACGTGATGGAGGTCGGAGGAGCCGGTGGGGCAAGCATTTTCACTTCTTCATGTCGCCCATACCGGCTCCGGGGTCCACCTAACCTCCTATACAATTGGTACGGGGGCTTTTTCCTCAGCCGTAAAGCGGCTGGGACATGAAGCTGACCACTCACCCCCAGCTAGTGCCGAGGTCAAGAAAATGTGGATCTATGCATCCACTCCCCACACTCCTTCATGGTCTAGTGTTAATTAGTTAAGCACAGGGCAACTTTACGTTTACCTTACCACACGACTATACTGCATAATGTGACGTGATGTCTTTTATCGAAGTCGAAACTCAAACAGATCGGAGTAACAATGAAAGAATAATTGAGGTTTTGATTGAAGGTGAAACAGAAGTGCTAAAAATTGTGATAAATGGAAGACAGAACTGCCGCTGGGCACTTTAGCGCGTTGAACAGAAGAATAAATCATATTCCTCTTTGGCTTGTTGACAGTAAACTGTCAGTGTTTGAGAAATTCAAATGACTTGTAAAAAGGTAAGCTGTACCAAAACTGAACTGATAAATATAGTACAGTCACGCCATGCATATACACTCTGCATGATGGGAGATAAAAGCTTTATATTGCTTCGCAGAATAATTAGCGCCTTTCTCTAAATGATACTTGACATATCAAACGGATGCCGTACATACATTTAGATAGGGTCACTAAAGATCAGAGAAATGTGTATCAATGGATTTGTGTTAAGTGCATAGATTATTCTGAGCAATGTTATTAAAGTCAGATGCAGACAAGTATAATTTTGTTCATAAATGACGTTTGTTAAAGTAGCCTGTAATTTAAGATAGTCCTGCATTTTACATTGCTGTAATTTTTATGTCAGAATTAAAAAATCACCATACGTTGATTCCGGGACACAAACATTTCAGTCGATATTTTATTTGAATATTTACCCCTTCCTCTCCCTCGACTTCCGTCAGCCGGAGGTCACAATATGTGTACACCCACTCTTAATGTTACTATTCGCTAATTTCCGTGTGGATTTAGGAAATATAAGTAAACCTTAAAGCTTTACATTAATGTTAACTCTTGCCTGCTTCAACTAACGGAATTTCTATGACACAAACTCCGTCCTAAGTGCAACAATTTATTGTAGTTCTTTTGTCTTCTTTTCTTATACACTACATGTTTCGGCCGTAAATGGCCATCATCAGGTGTATACTCTCACGTAGCTGTTAAACTGCACGTAGTTTAAAATTTAAAAACACCAGCTTTCTTAATTGTTCATTTCTCTATAGTTCACAGGTCCCGATATATTAGAATCCCCTTGCTGATATTTGTCATCTATGTATACGATCTTTGTTAATTTACATACGTCAGTTTGATTTTTGAATTTTGGTATTTTTAAAATCTTCAATTTAAATTTTTTTTTCTTTAATTTTTTAAAATTTTTAAAATTTAAAATTCAGAATTCACAGGGATACCTGCTCTAGGTCTACAGTGCTGCAGCAGCTACTTCTTGCTTTCAGCACCGTTCAGGTATTATTCTGTGTAGGCTCCCTGTGTCCGTGCCGCCGCTTATCTTTAATACGGCCGAAAATGTAGTGTAGAAGAAAAGAAGACAAAAAAGAACAACAGTAAATTGTTGCACTTAGGACGGTGTGTCGTACATTGTGTAGAGTGTAACAGGATGCTTAAATATAATATTGTAACGGAATATAGTTGTCACACAACAGGCACTTTGACTCTAAGTTTCTTGTAATATATTAATAATATGGGTTAAAACAGTCTCATTCTTGTAAAACATATCATTTTGAGAAATGAAATACGCGAAAATGACGCCACATGTAAACTTTTAAGAAGTCGTGATAACATTTATTTTTTAATTCGCTTAGTGGGGGGTGAAGTCCATCTTGGTCCACTAGGCACGGCGGCCACTTATTGGCCTATTCTAGCCTGCCCCGGGTGATTATGATGATAGAGAATTTCGTGGAATGAAGATTGGCAGGGTAAACCGAAGTACTCGGAGAAAACCAGCCCCAGCGCCACTTCGTCCACCACAAATCACACTTGACCAGACCCGGAATCGAACCCGGGCCGCCGCTGTGTGAAGCCAGCGACTAACCGCTTGAGCTATGGTGCGGCCGTCAAAATATATTACTAAGTGAAGAAAGCAGTCTTCTGGGATGCGGCGCTGTATAGATACTGTGTTAACCAACGTTTCGGAGGAACGTATCGCCTTCATCTTGCCTTCCTCGCTTGCAGATTTTCTTCTTTTTTCTTCTACCCTGAAGATGGAGTCGATACGTCCCTCCGAAACGTTGGTTGACACAGTATCTACAAGGCGCCACATCCAAGAAGACTGCTTTCTTCATCGTCACCGCCGTGAAAACCTCAAATCTTACATATTACTGAGCGTTCCAGAACGAATACGGAGGGAAGGCTGGGTAATTTAGAACTACAATTATTAGATAGCGTTACGTACAGCTTGAGTAGGAAGAGTCTTGATCGAAATTTACAAATATTTGAACGTAGGTGAACAATTAATACATTTATATCAGTTTTGATAAAACATTTATTCCGAAGTCGGGTACACGGTGTCATTTCTCCGAAATGTTGCGATAATCCGTAATTCAGTTTGTTCCAATGAGGATAATATTAATACAGGAGTTCAAAAGAACAGTTTACATCTACTTGCGTTTGAGGCAGTCTTGCCTGTAAAGATAATATAGAATCAGTACCTTCTGATAAACAGATACCGATAGTAAGTGCTAGGATATGACGGAAACCAACTTTTTATTTCCTTGTTTATTGAACCGTGCTTTCAGTTACTCAGATGTTATATTGCCCATTGGTAAGATGAATGCTGGGCCGGTCACGGTGACCGAGCGGTCTAAGGCATGCACTGTCTTCGCTCTCTCGGAAACCGGGATCGTGAGTTCGAATCCCACTCAGGGCATGGATGTTTGTGTGCGTTTTTCTGTGTTTGTGTACAGGTAGAAGCCTCGCGACGAGCTGATCACCCGCCCAAGGAGTCCTACCGAACGTGTAAGATCTAGAAAAACCGAAGTGAACGGAGAAGTTCATGGAGGTAGGCCTAGGCCCACTGGGGCTGTAGTGCCAAGGAAAAAAAAAAGATGAATGCTGAGTAATAAATTGGAAAAGATGTGTAAAAAACCGTAGGGGCCAGTTTAGGCTGCTATCTCTGCATTAGCCTGGAGGAACTGTGCAAAACAACGAAAAACCTTGCCGGTGTCCGTCCCGAGAATTTAACAGCTCCCGAGTACGGAGTAGAATTCTTAAGCACTCGAACTTAATATTCGGCATGAAGATGCAAAATGTTGTTTTTTCAGATTTTCCTTTCGAAAAATAATGTTGATATTTGGATGAGAACACTATTCCACGTGTAAACGTCCTGTTGTCGAATTACTAAAAGAAAATTTTCTTTGAGCTATCGTCGAAGAGCAACAGACTGGAAAACGCGGTCGTCCCAACCGAGTGTTAGCGCACTGTCCCACTAAGGGCTCCTAGCTTGCGGTTCCACTCTATACTAGTAAGATATGACATTATATTATAACAATATTACAACAGGAAAATTTGTTCCACTTGCCCCCAAAACTGAAACAAAAGCACATATATTCGGATCCATTACGACAGTGTGCAGCTTTAATGCATTTTCTAAAGCCAGAATTTATTAAACTTGATCTAAACCCTTATTGTTTTCACTTCTCTTTGAAATTTCCATGTAGGCTGCAGTATTTACATTACCGTTTTTCCTAATATCATTGAAATCCGTTTCTGTGCTTCTCTTTCATGCCGTCTACAATGTACGTATTGTGTTTGCCAGCGTACAGTGGTTAACTACAAGATTTCTCTGCTGTTAGGGCTTGAAATGTGTCAAGAATTAATCGTGTCTAGCCCTCATTTTATCTCGTTATTCTCTCATAAGCTGCTGAAGTCAGTTTCTTATCGCGGAATCCCAGTTTCAATCTTAGGCGGCCCATACACGTACGAGTCTGGCTTACGATTGGGCTCGGCGAGAAGCCGGGCTCGGATTAATTTCACCACACACGTATGAGCGTGGCGACCCACACACGGAGGAGTTTGGCTCATCGGACTCTGGAGCCAGACTTGTACGTGTATGGGCCCCCCTTAGGGTCGTACGTAGGAATTTGTCTTGCATAGTGAAGAACTGGAGCGGGCATTCTCTCCCTGTACTTAACGTTTTCCTCTGCCAATCGTCGCCCGTTCTGTGTGCGAAGACTTGACCTTGATTGACTGCGCGTTTATATAATCTTCAGCCACGATCTCCGGCTCAGTATCAGCTTCAGCACAAAATAATGAAGCGTAATGATTTTATTCTATGTTCCTCGAGCGCTGAGTACGTGAGCCATGAATCACTGTGTCGTAATAAAAGTAAAAACACTTTCACTGCATCCTATTGTATTTAAATTTACGCAGTCTGTGTGTAATGTACTACTTCGGCTTTCGGGGTGTAGCCTCGTCCTGCGTCGAATCACTTTTAACGTTTCGGAGTACACTAAAATTGCTGTCTTCATGGTAATTGTGAGGCGTATGAAGAAAATAGTGTAGCAATATGAAGGACACTTATTTATCAGTCCTAGTTCTCCCTTCGGTGTCATTTTCACCCTTACAATGGCAACCGCAATAAGCGCCGAAAAGTTACAATGCATGGAGTTACAGAACCTCTAAATCTGAAATAAAACGCCTTTATATTCTACATAAGGGTGATTAAATACAACATCTCAACTCAATAACGCGGCGGAAAATTGATTTGCTACTTTCGTTTGCTACAAAGAGCGTCACAGATTATTTTAAAGTACGTATCTGAATTGTCTGCCGCGGTAGCATAGTTGGTCGAGGGGCTATGCTACAAGCCGAAAGGTAGCGGGTTCAACTCCCGATGAGGTAATTGAATTGTTTTCAGTTGACCTAATCCTTCCAGTCGCACTATGGCTCTGGGGTCGACTCAACCTCTAACAGAAATGAGTACCAGAAATTAATTAAATAATTTTCCTGTGGAGAAAAGCGCGGCCGGCGCGTAAGGCTGACAACCTTACCGCCATCTTTGAGCCGATTGTCTAGATAATGTGGGAACCTCAACATCTCACAAACCCTATGGGCCTTCACGGCCTGTTACAGGGATAGCTTTGGTTTTTTACTTTTTTTATCTGAGTTGTCTGCTAAGGCGCAATTGAAGCACTGTTATTCTTCTCATTAGCAGTTACATTCTATTTAGAGATGCATCAGTCCGAACGAGAAAACAAGTTTAAATCAAAATACAGCACCTTTTTTCTGAACTGCAACATACACCACGTCCATTTGTTAGCTCACATACAGCCATCCTGACTCTAATGTGAGGATCTAATTGTGTAACTCTGCTCCTCAGAAAACTGTCTTCCTCCGTCTTTGAGAAAGGGGCTTCGAAACACTTCAGACTGTTGAATATAAGACGTTACAGAAAATGTGTGATTTCTTGAGTATGGTAGAATAAAGAGGCTTCGCAAAGCTCGTATGTCTTACGCTTTGGGCTCCCACTTGGATGGCGTTGCACTCCCTTTACATACGTATAACACAAATAAATGAAAGTTGCACGCCCCATAACTGACTTCAAATATCTGGGAGGTAGAGATTCTCTGGATTACATTTTGAANGAAGGAACATCGGGGGGGGGGGATAGAGTGGGAACAGAACAAGGATATCAAGAAACTAGATCTCTCTCGCATCTACAATATTCTAGGGAATTCGCTTTTTTTTTTCCACATTTTTCTTAATCCGTTCCTCGAATCCTAACTTCAAATTTATTTTCTGATATTTTGTAGGCAGATCTCTTTATTGTTATATGATATGACAGGCGTAGCAACTTACTGCGTCTTTACATCTGAAGAGAATCAAACCAGGAATTCTGCTCATTGACATTACAGCAACATCTCACATCAGTGAGAAGCAAGTGCACAATGGAGGATATGAAATCAATCCAGGTTAATGCGTTAGATTTAGCCGAATGAGAGCCGTTTGTATTTCCACATTCTTCTCCATTTTACACATAGAATAAATTAATTTAAAAAATGATTTTTAGCAAAACCAGATTTTTTAAACTTTTAAAATGTTATATAAAATGTAATCAGCAGAGCGGAGAAAATTTGAAGCAGAAATTATACAATATGGCCAAACTGATGTATAGAGCTGAATAGGTTCAAGGGGAAACAGAAAATTGTACACGAAGACACGTCGTAAAGAGTTATTTAATGCTGTAGGGTTTGGGGCGTCGGAAGAAATTTCATATATAACGTATATATGTTCATGACGAATAACGGATTATTTCGAACAAAATGAGGGTACGAATGCAAGTAATAAAATGTTTACAACTTATTTATTTGATCGTCACAACACAACAATAAAAGAACTTCAAGGACAATGCCCAGATATAGTTCTGCTACATGTTTCGGCCACTAGTGGCCATCATCAGGCAAACACACTTCAACAAACGTACACCACTGAACTGCAGTATGCAAAATTTGATACAATGTCATAAATCATTTAAGATAATTTTCAATAAGAATACAATAAGTAGGTTATTTAAAACTAATAAAAGTCATATATAAAAAAACAAAAGTAAAATTTGATTGATGTTTTTTAACATCGAATCAGTCGTTGGTTCCACTTTACATACGTATCCGTCGACAAATAGTAAATTTCAATGTTTCATTATAAATTTGTATAGGAGGCCCAATAATTAATGGAATAGTTAGAGCCTCATCATACGGAGAATTGTACGTAGTGTAAGGGAGGAAAAAAACATTAAAAAATAAAATGTTGCCTAACTGCCCACATAATTTTTTTTTAAATTCGCTTAGTGGGGGGTGGAGTCCAACTGGGTCCACTCGACACGCCGGCCACTGGTTGGCATATTGTAGCCTGCCCCGGGTGATTATGATGATGGAGAACTTGGTGGAATGAAGATTGGTAGGGGAAACCGAAGTACTCGGAGAAAACCCGCCCAGCACCACTTTGTCCACCACAAATCGCACTTGACCAGACCCGGGATCGAACCCGGGCCGCCGCGGTGGGAAGCCAGCGACTAACCGCTTGAGCTATGGCGCGGCCCTACTGCTCGTATAACTCAGCGCCGGCCTCGTTCTCAGGTCTTGTAGACGGGCAGCCTCCTCTTTCAGGAATTCATGTGTCATGATGTCTGCGCCTAGATTCGATCGGTTGACAGTGTGCCAGGCAAAACTCAGGGCAGGGGGCTCTTGCATCTCAGGGCACGGGCGCCTTGTGCTTCGGTGAACGAGACGAGAAATCTCCATTATGCGAAAATGATCATAGAAGGGATGGTGAATTCACGGGGTGGTGGGAGTTCGGAATGAACATTCCGTGCAGGATTAAGGACACTGTTGGTTCACTATATCATATTCACAAGGATGTAGTGGTTCATCTACACTTCAGTGTAACCACCGAACCGTGTTATCTTTATCACCTGACTACATTTGAGTTTTACGTAACTTCTATCAACCGTACGTTTTTTCTCTGCTCACCGACTGTTCCCCTCGAATTTCTCTTTACAGTAATTTTATCTTTACTCAGACCTCCGGCCTTCCAGCTTCTATAGGCCGACATTAAGAGTTTCTGCATTGGTCAGGAGATTCCTCGCACGAGGCTGTGGCTTATATGTGTCCACCTGCCCGAAGTGCCATGGGAGAGCGGTAACTCCCTGCTAGACTTCGCAGCAGTACTCAGATTTACGGTTTGTA
Source organism: Cryptotermes secundus (assembly GCF_002891405.2). Classification (NCBI taxonomy): domain Eukaryota; kingdom Metazoa; phylum Arthropoda; class Insecta; order Blattodea; family Kalotermitidae; genus Cryptotermes; species Cryptotermes secundus. Next base: position 1,458,936 of record NW_019728498.1, on the reverse strand, counting down.
GTGTTTTCTCTATTCCGCTCTCAACTAAACTTTGGTCACCGTTTACCCTGTAACAGGGCGGTATGTTCTTATTAGGTATCAAAAGCTTTCTCCCGCGAAACTGCCGAGCTTCACTGCGGTTCTTCCACCTGCACCGCATTCTTTAAAATTATAATTATTATTATTATTAAAAAGAAAAGGATCGGACAATTACAGTTATTTATAGCACCCCGTAAGATAAAGACCCTGCTCCTGGGTTATAGAAGTTTCCTCATACCTGAAGGAAATTCCCTGCTTGCACCAGAGAACAAACAAATACTTTATTCGCACTTTGTAATTAACGAGACACTGCTAGTAACCATAATTCGCCAAAGATTACATTATTTGCCTCTATCATCGAATATCAGTCTTTATTCAATTTGAAAAACTCAAACTTTTAAGATACCACAGGCAGCTATTGATATTCGATCCATTAATTTGGAAATACTCTTTCGTAATAGCAACAATGAAAGTGTTGAATAGAGATTTAAATATATTCTCATTGGCTGTAAACCTGTTTAAGGATAGCGGCTGTATAATTTGATTGTGAATATTTTGGTCACTGTACCTCATAGTTCTAGGATAAAATTAAAGAAATGGAACATTTTAGAATGATATTCTTTTCATGGCGGATATTCAACTAAGTGGTTATATACGTGTAGGTTACCCAAGAAGAATTTGCTGTTTGTCCACCGCCCTCAGAATAGATTGGAACCTCTCTTATCGAATATGTACCCATGTGGACAAAATTTCTTTCCGTTCCATTTTCTTCTTCGTCTTTCGTTCCTTTTCTCTCATGAAAATAAAGTACTTGAACTTTCCTATAGACAAGGATAAAATAAGTTTCAGGCTCTGCCAATTTGGAGGATTGAACTTGTCACAGAAGTAAAAAATGGACTTGTGGCCTGATTTACAAAGTTGGCCCTCTTCTGTTTCTCTTACTCCCTGTGTGCAGGGGCATTCATCCATCTTGATTTAGTCACGATTCCAAACAGAAACATTTTATACTGATCCTCATACCAAAAATTCAACCAATAAGTGATATTTTCGTTTTAATGAATTAATTCAAGATCTCAAATTAAGAAAATCTGTTATGTCATGTGTAGCCTGTATGTATATATATTGCAGTCATTGTAAAACTTTCTGGGATTTTCCCTTCTATTGACATTTCCCCTTCCATATAATATAGAGTGCGAGTAAAACAGACGGCACTGTTGGAACTAATTATCTCTAAGGAGATAATGGACCGTGTGTTAACACTCTAGGGACAAAATTGCTTCTAAATAGTCTGTAAAAGTTCAATTCATACCTCACAGGAAACACATTATCTCTTCGCTACAAGGACCAGCCATTTAATCCTGCTCAATGTGAAAACCATACGAAACACACAAGGACAATCAGTGGGCAAAAAAAGACAGAGTTTTGATATGCTGAAGCAGGTGGTACATACAGACCAACTGAGTTTTAAATGCTTAATATAGAGAAATTAAGCTATTGGAGAACTGTAACAAACGATAATTTGGCACATTTTTGCGATTTACACAGCTCTCATTAGCGACAGTGCAAAGTCTACTCGCTTATGCAGGGTGATTGTAAACGAATATATAATGTGTGTAACATTTGTACAGTTAAAGCATAAAATTTACAGTGACAAACTCGAGACCGATACATGTGTGTTCCAATATGAATGGTAATATTAATTCAGTGAAATAGTGTCGTAGAAGTAAACTTCAAACCAAGAAAAAATAGCAATTTGCCCTGAAGATATGGAGTAAATTTTAACCCAGCTGTGGCTACAGTATTTTTATATGAATCTTCGATACAAAATTATATTTTAGAGCTCTTCTCCCCGACATGAAAGTGTGTTTGCCCACAACCCACCATTCTGTTTTAAATCCAGAAGATCCCATACTGTTCCTTATAACAGTTAATGAAAAGTATTAGAATTCCCGTGAAAACATTATATTTGTGTGGTACATAGTTTTTTTAAGTATCACTATTATCTCAGAACAGGAAAACAAAACATGGAATTTCTAGAAATCCGGTATTCTCTTCCCTTTTTAATGAAAAACTTTTGTGTCGAGACTAAAAATATAGTAATGTAAATTTTTATTTAACATTTCCTAATTCCAAGTACCGGTACTGTACCAGCTGAGTCTTTGTGGAGTTATGTAACGTTCAATTTATACATATGAATATCTTCTTTGCCAATTTGCTTGAAGCGGTTGGGTTACTATTGCAGTTCTGCCCAAATCACTTTCAGGAAAGCAAAGTATATGAGGGAATTCGAAAAACACGAATGTTCCATTTATTGTGCTCCAAAGTTAAATCATTATACATCTGATTCAGTTATTCACTCAATCATATGCATTATATTGCACCGTTCAACAATGATAAGAAGAGGTTAAACAAATCTTATTGGCTCTAAATTCTTAATAATATTTCATGTATTCAGTACTTTTCTTTGTGCAAATATTATAGACTGAAACTCCCGTATAAAGCCAACGAGGAATAATTTCTCCCTTATCTTTGCCTTTCACCTCCTATGTTCTTTTCCTTTTTTGTCTTTCATCTCTTTCTGTCATTCGTGATTTAAAAGAGCGAATTAACTTTCAGCTTTGTTGTTGCGATGTCACTGTTTTGAAGAGAGGGCTGCCACCTTCCGAAATACTTCAAAAGATTGCAGCGTGAGAACAACACGACATGCACACCTTCTAATATCTAATACAACGAATTCTCGTATATCTAGTCATGCCGTTTCCTATTATATACTGTCTATATAGATTCTGCGCGTGACATGTTGCGCAGAGCCTCTTATAATTCAATAGGGAATTACCAATAATGGAACCAAGGCAGGACAGAGGGAAAGGGAGGTTAGGTTCCATGACTTGTACAGAGCAGCAACCATGGGATGTATCAATCAATTAATCATGTCTGTGAAGGAATTTTAGAGTACATCGCTAAGGGAAGCAAGTATCCTGATTGATTTTTGTTGCCAGGGGCAAGTTGGACGTTGGTGAAGTAAATGCCCCAGAGATCAACTTGGAGGTATCCTACTGAAGTCTTCAGAGATTTAGACTTTCAGCATGACCATTATATACTCCATCATTTAGATTAGTTACGTCGAGTTTCACAAAGCTACACCATGCGGGTGGATTTTCCAAAAGAATGGCTTGCTCAGATACGTAACTAAGTCTGGCATTTGTTTGGGAGCGGATTGGTAGGCTTCGTTTGATGTTTCACTGACCACTGAACGGAATAAGTTACTTAAGAGATATAAAAATTCTTCTGTTCCTGAATTGAGATTGTATTGTTACGAACTGGGAAGTGAATGACACTGAAATATATTTTTCAAGACATTACCTGGCGTTAAAATAAATTAAGCAAAAGGTTAGTAAGGAGCGTGAAATTATATATATTTTTTTGTTAGAAAGCACCAGTTTCCCCATTAGATATATTCTAACACCTGATGATGGCCATATTGACCGAAACATGTTTTTTTTTCCTTGGCACTACAGCCCCAGTATGTCTAGACCTACCTCCATGAACTTCTCCGTTCACTTCGGTTTTTCTATATCTTACACATTCGGTAGGACTCCTTGGGCGGGTGATCAGCTCGTCGCAAGGCCTCTACCTGTATACAAACACAGAGAAACGTACACACACAAACTAAACATCCATGCCCTGAGTGGGATTCGAACCCACGATCCCAGTTTCCAAGCGAGCGAAGACAGTACATGCCTTAGACCGCTCTGCTACCGTGACCGGCAGCCGAAACATGTAGTGACTTTTAATTAAAACTAAAAATTTTAAGTTAATAAATAGTTGTACATAAGACCTAAAATAAGATTTATAATAAAATGGAAGAGTGCAACAGGATGCTGCAATACAATATTATATTTTCTCTAAATGATGGAATTATGATTCCTCTTGTGCACTAGCCATTACTGCGAATAGTTCCTTCTGTTTAAATGTGTTCTCGACATTGTTTTCAGGAGCTTCTGAAGGGAAGAAATAGGAAACTGGAGATACTTTTGCCAGCTGTTATTCAGACTTTCCTTACTAATGATTCTCAGTACAATTTTCGTAAAGTAGAATTAAAGGGTCTATGAAAAGTGCTATGAAATTTAAAAATTTGAATACCGCATTTGCCCGAATACAAAACGAAATTCTTTCAGACACTGCTCGTTAGAAAAAAGGGGTCGCCCTATTTTTGGGTCTTTAAGAATAAACACGAAGTAAATGATTACGAAGTGTTCTAATTTCTAATTCTAAAGATATTTTTAAATACACAGTATTGTATTTAAGGTATTGTCGCGACAAGTTCTAGATTTCAACTAACTCTCTTGAGTCTGAGTCTCTGAGTCCCATTTCACGACCGACGGTCAGTCGGCCAGTCTGTCTTGGCATAAAGCACCCATCTGGGGCTTGCCACCAGATCTTTATTACTGTTTGGCAGCTGAGGTCTTGTTTTTTTGTGGGCGCCCTCTCTGACGAGAGGACGGGTCTGTCTTTTGTATATGCTGCTGTTCCTTGTCAGCTCAGTCTTTCTCGGGTCCGAGTCCCTTGGTACTCGAGACCATATATTACTGTCTCAAATTTGAGACTTCCCTTTTCGTCGCCTCCTACGACTCGCAGGGTCACGGTGGAGGTATTCGAACCCGCCTCCACACTGGTATAACTGTCTGGTACATTCAACCCCCTTAAATAGGTCTTTTGCGGACCGCTTATGGAACATCTTTCTCAACAGTTTGGTTTTCCCGTTGTCATACGACGCTTCGAACAATTCATTGTACCCGCGAAAACTCACTGTTAGAATTCCAATGCTGCATTCGATTCCACTGTCTAAGAAGTGATATCCGTTGACCAGCAACGAACGCTGAAATATGCTCCATAGTCCGGCTTTTAGGCAGCACGTCACCATATAATATTGTTACCTTATTAATTTTCTGTAGTAGTATATATATATTCTACTTATTTTATTTACAACCCTCAGAACTTAAAGACAGATCCGATTCTGTCAAAAAAAGAACTTTTTTTTTCGATTTTCGTTTGGGAGAATAAGAGGTTATCTTACATTGGGGGTCGCCTTATGCTTGAGCTTATACCGGAACGTTATGTCATCCATATGGAAAGGATACAGGACAATTTAAATGCTATGTGATAGCTGAAATGTTACACTCGTTATAATTTTAGATGCACATACATGAGGTCATTTTATTAATTTCATAAATCAGCCTTCAGATAGATTCATTCATTCATCAGTAATCTGTCAGACGACAGGTCCACAGTCTCTTCCAAAACAGTTTCTCCACTTAATGCGATCTTCTGTTTTTGGAAAGAGACTATCCAGGAAAAGTGATAATGTGGTAGTTTTTCCATTTGCTTTCCACATCGCAGTACAACAGCCGTTCAAACCACTCTGGTCACGCCTGTTTCTATACGAACTTGAACCATCTCGAGCATCATTTGCTCTGTGCTTCAAGTCGCTGCTGATGACGCTGCTTCCGGCATCAGATAGATATGAGATTATAAAAGACACTATTTTGAAAGTTATTTTCTATTACAGTTAATTGTGAAAGAAGTTTATTTTAATTAAATATTTAGGCAATCGTCCAAGCGGTCTTCAGACAATTCAATTCATATTTTGAACGTTAGAAATCTGGTACTTGGAAATGGACGAATTATTTAAAAGTTCTGGGAATAAGTTCAGTGATTTTATTTTGTATTTTATAAGTTAAGAATTTGTATAATATAGGTAATTTGGAAGGGGAACGCCGTAGCGTAGTTGGTTGAGGCACTGTGCTACAAACCGAAAGGTCCCGGGTTCAAGTCCCGATGATGTAATTGGATTTTTTAAATTGACCTAATCCTTCCGGCCGCACTCAACCTCTAACAGAAATGAGTACCGGGAATTAAATAAATAATTTTCCTGGGGAGTAAAGCGCGACCGGCGCGTAAGGCTGACAACCTTACCGCCATCTTTGAGCCGATTGTCTAGATAATGTCGGACCCTCAACGATTCACAACCCTATGAGCCTTCACGTGCTGTTACAGGGATAGTTTTACTTTTTACTTTATTTGGGAATTACTGAAGTGCACTTACGTGTAGGTCTGTATGTTATTTGAAGAGAGTGTTCATTATTCTATGAAATTTTAAAAGTAACTACAGCCCGACAGCTGGCTTCTTAGCACAGTAACAGCTCGGAAGAGCAGTGAGGAAACTAGTTCCTGCAAATAGCGTGGCGCTCGCTGTATTTAATGCATACAGATCATTTGTACCATGTGACTGCTCTAAATGTTCACTTAAAATCAAATATAAAACCTAAGGGAGTAAATAAAGTTTTGATGAGGAGATATCATGCAGCTGTTACCTTCTGAGGACGACTTTACTGCATGGAGTCAGATAACTACGGCATTAGTCGGATTACATGGCGAATCCCTACTTTTCCAGTGAGAAAATCTAATTATTTTGACAAAATTGAATATACCATGTAGTTCTAAGGTTTGTAAGTACAATGAAATAAATACTAATATTAAGAAATATAAGTTAAAATTTAATGTATTAAATAAAATTCTAAGTAATTTCACAAATATAATTAGAACTAAAAAATTAGAAGTCCCCATAATTATCTTCTCTGTATTCATTCTTAAAGGCACAGAAAATAGGGAGGCCCCTCTTTTGTAAGAAGCAGCATTAGAAAACTACCCTTGCATAGGGGCTAATTTGGTAGTTGATTACTCAGTGAATCATATTCTGCCGTATTCTGGGCACCCATGCATGTCTCCTTGTTTATATGCCAATATTTCTGTGCAGGTCCGTGCCTCTTATGAGTCAGTATATAATTCATAGTTTCTATATGTCTTAGGAGCCGATCACGGTAGCCGAGCGGTCTAAGGCATGCACTGTCTTCGTTCGCTCGGAAGCCGGGATCGTAGGTTCGAATCCCACTCAGGGCATGGATGTTTAGTTTGTGTGTGTGCGTTTTTCTGTGTTTGTGTACAGGTAGAGGCCTTGCGACGAGCTGATCACCCGCCCAAGGAGTCCTACCGTATGTGTAAGATCTAGAAAAACCGAAGTGAACGGAGAAGTTCATGGAGGTAGGCATAGGCCCACTGGGGCTGTAGTGCCAAGGAAAAAAGATGTCTTAGGAAGTAATGAGAATTGCTATAATTATATTTACTCATGGAAAACAAAGCCTCCGATCGTTTCTCTGTAGCGTTTGCTTCGAACACTGAAGTTCCCATGTTCGAGTCTAGTATTCGAAACCGATTTAGCGGACTGAGGCCGAGACAGACGGCGACAGATGGCCTCCACATTATTAGTAGCGTTTCGCCGCGCGCTCTTCGCTATGTAACCAATGGAATTAAGAGAGTGTTTTTGAAGAATCCGAAAATCAGTTGAGACAGCAGAACTATTCAAGGCATCATGAAAATATGCCCTACATAACTAAAATTCCAAGGGCAGTGTACACCTCTGCCATGGAAATTATGGAAATGCTAACTGTCCATCTTCAAATTTTGATTTTTAAATCAATGTCGCAACATGTTAGTTTTTGTGATTACAAAGTCTTAGATAGAGGAACTCAGTAGCATAGTTGGTTCAGGCACTATGCTACAAGCCGGAAGGTCGCGGGTTGGGGGTCCGATGGGGTGGATTTTTACAATGTACGAAATCCTTCCAGTAGCACTATGGCCCTGTGTTCAACTCAGCCTTTAACAGAAATTAGTACCACGAATTTCCCTGGGGGTAAAGGGTGGCCGGCGCGTAAGGCAGACAACTTTACCGCCATCTGTGAACCGACTGCCTAGAGAAACTGTGGGAGCCTCGACGTCTCACAACCATGTAGGCCTTCATGGTCTGTTAGAGGGATATTTTTTTTATATAAAACCTAAGCTAGCTGTATGCCGATCAGTGGCGGCCCTGCCTAAGGGATGAAATGTCTTCGCTCGCTCGAACACTGGAATTGTGAGTTCGTATCCCACTGAAGGAATAGATATTTTTCTGTGTTTGCGTTATCCTTTATAGGTAGCAACCTTGCGACGAGCTGATCCCTAGTCCAAGAGTCCTACCGACTGTCTAAGAATAAGAAATGGAAGTGAAACAAAGCTTTTACGGAAAGGTTATGCTCCAAGTGGGAAAAACAAGAATAGATAAGGAGGGATATAGCTTTATTTAATATTGACTCTCATCTATATGAAAAAATACAAACCAGGAAAATTTGTTATGAATCTATTGAAGCTGAATCCAGTTAACGGCTTGAGCTCGGGAATAGTTCATAGTGTTAGCGATGAAAATTACAGACAACAATTCCGTTACGTGATCTGAATTATGTACCCTGTAGCTGCGTGTTTTCATTAATTGCACAATGTTTTCATTTGAACTAAAATAACGCAAAACATTCACATTTTGAAAGTTTAGTTAATGTTTCAACACATTCTATTACTGGATTGTAATGAGTATATTCATAATAAGACATGTCTAAGTTGGTCCTGAATCATCACTGTTTACGAAAAGTCGTCACAGTTATGACAGAACTACTACCACCTCTTCATTGATACCTCATAGAAAATTCTGAAAATAATAGGATAAGTACCCTCTGTCCTAAAAAATACTGAAGCGAGTTACAGGAACGAGTATCATATGTCTGAATATAGAGCAGTAATAGTAACAAGGATTGCATTCGATTAGTACTAAAGGAAGAGACAAATTACAATATGATCAATCACTAATAATATTCCCTATAAATTTTGTACGTAAGTAATTAACTAACTTCTTGGAACTGAATCATCATTGAGAAGCTAATAGCAGCTCAGCTATTCAAGAAATTCTCAGGATTTTATGGAATCCGAAGGTTCATTACCGTATTCATAAGAGCCTGCCATTGGTCTCTATCATGGACCAGATGACTCCGGTCCAAAGCACCATATTATTTATGTAAGATCCATTTTACTATTGTCCTCAGATCAATGTCCGTTTCTTACTAATGGTCTCTTGTCTTAAGGCTTACTCTCAAAACTATGTATGCATGTCTCTTCCATCTAATGCGTACTAAATGGGCTGTCCACCTCTTCCCCTTGATTTGAACAGTTTAAGAACGTTAAGGGAGGAGTGTAGGTTCTGAAGCTCCTCATTATCCACTTTTCTGAAGTCTTTCACCAGTCTTTCGGTCCAAAAACTAGATGAAATTATCCGTGGCTTTGTACAGTGTGGCATCAGTAATGTGATTCGCTTCATAACAATAAATTTTCATTTAGAATGAACAAATGACCGGAACGATTATGTATGTAAAATAAGGTAAAGCTATTCCTGTAACAGGCCGTGGAGGCCCATAGGGATGTGAGACGTCGAGGCTCCCACATTTCCTTTAGAAAATCGGCTCACAAATGGCGGTAAGTTTGTCAGCCTTACGCGCCGTTCGTCCTTTAACCCCCAGGAAGATTCCTGGTACACATTTCTGTTAGAGGATGAGTCAACTCCGGGCCATAGTGCGGCTGGAAGGATTAGGCAATTTGGGGGGGGGGAAATATGCGTCTCATCGTGACTCGAACCCACGACCTTCCGACTTGTAGCATACTGCCTCAACAAACTACGCCACCGCGTGCCCCGATTATATATGTAAAAGTGAAAGGAATTGTAATTTTTCAAAATATTTGTACGCCACTTTATTTTATTTTGTATATTATTGTTTTATATATTCTTATTTAATTTAAATTTGTATCGTATGTAATGTATATCTATCGGGCCTAATTTATGTCATTATCCAGATGCCATGCAACTAGGTCCAAAGAAAGTGCGAATTAAGTGATATGTCCAATGCAAAGATTAATGCTTCAGTCTGTAACAGGATGCACCCTAATAGTTTGTGCCTAACAAAAGAAGTTTTATGTCATACGGTAAACACCGGACTGATTCATTCAACACTAACAGCATACACACATGAATGCATAAACATTTCAAATAAGGCCATTAGAATTTTAAATTGAATATTAGACCGTAAGACCCTCAGTTACATAGGCCTCGCTTTCGTGAAGTAATTTGTAACAATACGAAGTGATACAACAATATATTATATTGCGGGTAGGTTGAATACGAATATACTTTACAGAACTGAGTCTGTGATTATAGATGAAGTGTGATAAAGTAAATGATTATTAAAGTATTATCTTAACTTTTCATGAACGAGACTTCAAACTGTTACTATCGTTCCCGAATGTTTGAATTCTACCACATTTTCAAAGTATCTATTACCTATATCTATCAGTTTCCTTGCGTGTTAGTGACGAGACATCAACATATACTTGATACTCAATTCTTTATTGGAGTCCGTCGTAAAACAACAACTTGGTACTCTCTCACTTTACATCTTCAGCATCCTGCCCACTGACGTCTGTTATTGAGAATTTATAAAATTACATGAACTTGACCAAACTAAAACATTTCATGGTGTTATAGTATGCGTTTTAAGCAAAAACATCATATACTCAGTATATTGAATATTCTGTCTCACACATGCAGACTGTAGAGTATTATTTCTAGAAGATTCTATAGGAATTATTAAAACGTGGAAGGTTCCTTTCATGTCCCTTAACCCTTTTAGCTGGATAAAATATTCTTGGTTTCCCCCGTTTGCCTCCGTAACAGCCTCTGTTGTCTTTAAAACCACATTATTAACTTAGCGGGATTTTCATATATGAAGTCTGAAAATCCTCACGAAATATTTGCATCACAGAGCTTGTACATAATAACGCCGTTAGTCTGAAGATAATGAATATGGCGTATCATTAATATATTGTGGTATGAGAACAATATGTGAGCTTACCAATAGCATGTGGAGGACGGAACTTTGTAGGCTGCAGCCTTTATTAAGTGAAATGTTGATGTCTACATGTTTACTGAATGCATAGACAACAATATCATCATGCCTTTGCTAGCAGCGCCATCATTCAACATCCAGTTCAACCCATTTTGCATTATGTACGTGCTCCTTCCCTCCCTCCAACTCCCCACTTACGTGTCAGCACCGCACCAATGAGACGGCGCGATGCCGTACGGCGTTTGCTTTAAAGCCGAATGTATCTGTAGCAAAAGGTACGCCGGAAGTTCACGTCAGACGCACCCGTCACCCGACCCCCTCGTAGCATACATCAGTCTGAAAGCCGGAAGAACAAACAGGGTGAGTATAGGACCTGACTGTAATGTGGCACACTTCAAGTTCATGCTTGTATCCCGTGTTGACTGCTAAACACAATTATATAGATATTGGCTCCAGTACGTCATTGTGTTGTTTTAACGATGAAACAAGTGCGGATGGCTCGGGGAACATTGGAACGTCAATCCGGCACGCCAGGAAGCGTGTTATCAAGAAGCCGTGCAGTCAACTCACGGTTACATATTAGTGGTGTATAGTATGGAACTGAACCGTTGGAGATGAGCGTACATGTGTGGGCGGTGTGAAATGAGTTTATGGCATAGGTGGAACAATGTGGCCGCACCATAGCTCAAGCGGTTAGTCGCTGGCTTCCCACCGCTGCGGCCCGGGTTCGATCCCGGGTCTGGTCAAGTGGGATTTGTGGTGGACAAAGTGGCGTTGGGGCAGATTTTCTCCGAGTACTTCGG
>NW_019728498.1:1445679-1446913 GCF_002891405.2 Cryptotermes secundus | reverse complement strand
AAAATTGACGTGTGTGGGTGGCAAAGATGAGGTACGAATCAGACAAATATCAGCGAAGTAGATCCTGTTAGCAGCGATGAAGGGAACAATTGGGAAGACCTGCGTGTTTTTAAATTTAAACTGGGTGCAGTGTAACAGCTACGTAAGTGTATACACCTGATGATGGCCGTTTGCGGCCCAAACATGTAGTGTAGAAGAAAGCAAGACGAAAGTCCTACAATATATTGTTGCACTTAGGACAGAGTTTATATCATATATCGTATAGAGTGCAATAGGATGCTTAAATATAATATTGCACAAATCTTACATAAAAATTATTTACATTTGACGACTTTGTACAGTTCTTCCAGAGGGTACAGCGCCGTGTAAAGCAACGATTCGCAACATCGTAAATTAATTACGTTCCAGGAAATCTGTGGTGGACAAGAAGGAAACTAAAAAATTACATGCACTGATTGACTTGACAACATTGATATTCGATTAGGGGCAAGCACGAAGAAGTCTTTACGTCTTTGGGCTCTTCATTATGCGTTGCCAAATGTACAGTGCGCATTAGCAAATGTTGCTAAAGTTTATAGGCTTACGAAACTGCCGTATCCTCTAGTTTCCAGGTCGCGAAACTGCATATGGTTTCAGGGGTGGACTTCTTGACCACTAATGTATGATTTATTCTGACGAGGCCTGGTTCGCTGTAAGTGGTTAAGGGAACAGCCAATATAACATGTAGGATTTGAGGTTCTCACAGCGGCAGTTACGAAATTTGCACATCTTCTGGGATATAAGCTTATATACGGAATACACGGCGCTGTATACCAAGGGTCTCCAAACTACGGCCCGCGGGCCACATGCGACCCGCGATTTGATTTTATCCGGCCCGCGAAAGAATTGTGCAGAAATGCGCCAATTGAACTCATTTTCCAGTGAGTACTGGTAAATGTGATTTCGAGCTTACTGACCTGACATATTATACTGCAGTTCGATGACTTAGCTGTGGAAAGGTTCTTTCGTGCTTCTTTCAGCTCAGGAATGAAATTGATATATTTCTTACGGAGAAAAACTATCACTAACCACTTTTATCATATATCAAGTGGCTTTGGAAATTAACAGTTTTGCTGATCTGGTAAACCATATGAACCATTTGAATTTAAAGTTGCAAGGTGAAAATGACTTAGTCTGTGATTTATTTGAACTTATCAAGGCATTCAGAGCAAAGTTGATACTTCTGGAAAGCCAA
>NW_019728498.1:1410923-1445385 GCF_002891405.2 Cryptotermes secundus | reverse complement strand
TTAATATACGATAATTTATTCTCACGTACTTTGCATTTAGTTTATGAAATTCTGTGCTTTCAATAAAACTCATATACCTAGAGTTATTAATTTCTCATTTTATCCGGCCCGTTGAAAGTGCTGAATTGCCTAATGTGGCCCGCGTTTCGAAAAGTTTGGAGACCCATACTGTATACGATCAGCTGCCGCACGCGGCTGCCGCGCTTCGATGCTGGACACGAACACGGCAAACAAACGAACGAGTTTGCAGCGCACGAACAACCGCGCGCGGCAGCCGCTCGCAATCGATACCCAGCCTTAGAGAAGGAGTCATAAGTTCAGGATTTTGGCTTCCGCGATTGGCGATTTCATTTCTTGTGACTTTTATTTCTGGAATATGTCGAAAGAGAAAGTGTAGTGCAAAATGCGGAATTTTTTAAAGACCTTCAGAAAAATATTAGGCACGAGATTTCAACCACTTCCTTAAAGCACTTTTGACGTGTCTAGAAATACCTTCTTACATTAGGAGCCATAGTTAGAAACAAAGGGTAGCGGCCTTCGTAGTCTAGAGGTAACGTTCCCACCTCATGACTCGTGGTACGCGGGTTCAAACCCGGCGGAGGTCGTCGAATTTTTAAGGGCGGAAAATTCAGGGAACAAGTCCTCCGGGAGGGACTTTGAGCCGTGGGTCCCGTGTCGTAGCTTTACGGCACGTAAAAGAACCTCATATCTCCAAAAGAGGTCTCTGAGCCAAATTCAAGGACGTTTCCTGCCCAACAAGTAGTCTCTAACACCTCTGATAGATGGGGGAAGCATTATAGATACCGCCAAGCTAGTGGAGGCCGGTATCGCTCACTCGGTCGGGACTGATGGTACGCACCAATATCAGTAGGATATAGAGACTGGTAGAATATCATAGAGGGAAGCACAATGGACCAATACTGGTCTAAGTGCATGGGGAAACCCACCCTCTCCAATAACTAACTAACTAGAAACAAAGGGTAGTCACATCTAGACTCTTGTATAAAATAAGTTAAACTACAGAAGAAAAACTACCGCGGCGGATCTTCACGAGTGGAGTGCCATGGCAGTGGCGAGAACCAGCATAACAATAATCTGTAAACTTTATACGAGTGTGAAAGTAGTTTATGAAAAAGAATTCTTGCAGGTCTTTCGGTTTTATGCTGGAATATTAACTTATAATAGGCTACAGTCACTTGCTTTTGCATGATTATCATTCATAGTCGTCCATCACTTGGACTACTTATAATTTACGCATTGCGGAGAAATTTTATAAATAAGATAAGAGAGCAAAATAGTCCGTTTAGTTCGTACTTACCAACCGTCTTACGTACATGTCCTACCCAGCGTCTTACTTACTTACTTACTTACTTACTTACTCATGGAGCTGAGCCCTTCTTGAGGAGCCTCCAATTCTGCAGCTACTCAAGAATTTCCCAGCATTTTATGGAACCCTAAGGTTTATCACCGTATTCACAAGAGCCCTCCACTGGCTCCTATCCTGAGCCAGATATATCCAATCCATCCCATCCCGTCCTATCTCTCTAAGATCCATTCTAATATTGTCCACCCACCTACGCCTTGGTCTTCCCTATGGTCTCTTTCCCTACCCAGCGTTTACAACTTTTTATTAGGTTACTTCACAACTCTTGCAGTATAGATGTCACCTAGCTTTGGATAATATGATGATAGATGAATTTAGCATGATTTGGAACGAAGTAGCCGTTGCCTAAAAGAGATATTAACCCGGAATTTGCCTGGAGGTACTGAGTACAACCATAAATATAATTAGGATAATAAATTTCCTGAACCGATCATCTCCAGGATATATATATATATATATAATTACTTCTATACTAATCTGTACGGTCCCACAATATTACCGTCCTAACCTTACAGTAGTGAAGAGAAAATTTATGAATGTGCCCAATAGTATGGGATAGAGCCTACTGCAGAATTAATAGTTTGTGACTTAACTTTTTACTGAAATCAGTGTCACATTTAAGCTAAGAGAAATACTTAAATGTTTATTGTTGTGCATACTTATTCGTGGTTTACTTACTTACGCAGTGATGCTATCAATAGTTAGAACTATATAGTAACTAATTCAGCTGGTCACAGTAGCCGAGCGGTCTAAGGCATGCACTGTCTTCGCTCGCTCGGAAGCCGGGATCGTGGGTTCGAATTCCTCTTAGGGCATGGATGTTTGTGTGCGTTTTTCTGTGTTTGTGTACAGGTAGAGGCCTTGCGACGAGCTGATCACCCGCCCAAGGAGTCCTACCGTATGTCTAAGATCTAGTAAAACCGAAGTGAAACAGAGAGTTTCATGGAGGTAGGCCTAGACCCAAATGAAAGCTGTAGCGCCAATGAAGAAAAAAGTAACTAATACTGGGAAAATCGGTGAAAAGGGTATTGGAAGGAGATGCGAACGAAACGTCCGTGCCCCGACGTAGTGTAGTCTCACATTTGCCTGCAGGGGCTAAAGATTTCACCGAGAACTTCAGTCAGGACGGCCGGTGTTCCGATCAATGTCAGAACTACTGTTCTCCCAAACAAAAGTCAAAAGCTTTATCGCTTAATTCATCTTTCTGGGCGTTATGTCTATTATAGCGGCATCAAAGTACAGAAAAGTGAGAAGCATTATGTTCAGTTTCATGTACACTGACATCGTACTTTCTATCGTGCTCAAGTACAACAAAGGTTCTTCTATGGAAAAACCCTCATAGTACATCACCTATATATATATATATATATTCTTTTTATTGCTAATGGGGTGGGACTAAGTCCCTTGTACTGCGGCCACTTCTGGCCTACTGTACCAGCCCCAGATGATAGGTGAGGGTGATTGTGGAGAAATTGGTGGAATGATGGCAGGGGAAACCGAAGTACTCGGAGAAAACCTGCCCCAGCGCCACTTTGTTCACCACAAATCCCACTTGACTAGAACCGGGATCGAACCCGGGCCGCCGCCGTGGGAAACCAGCGACTAACCGCTTGAGCTATGGCGCGGCCTATACACGTATATACTTCCGTCTCAAATGCAACTTTATTTTTATTTTACTCATGTCTGCTACATATTTCGGCCGAGCTCAGCCATCATCAGGCAACTGTTTATCTTGCTAAGACTGTTACACTGTGTTTTTTCCCGTATTCAAAATAAATTAATTCCAAATTAAATAATGAGCGACACGGAAACTCGACTAACCCAATGCCGTAGAAATACCCGAAATCATGGAACATAAAATAGCAACGATAATAACATCACAACGACATCCGTAAGAACTACATTGACACGCAAAACCGAAGCCGTAAGAGGAAAACAGAATGAAAAATTAACGATTAATGCGGCCAAACAAATATCTTTTATGAAAAAATGACAACGAATGGAACGACATAAACATATTTTGATTTGGAACTAGTAATTCGTTTTAAGTACAGTGAAAAATACAGCATAACGGTTTTAGCAATTGGCTGATTATGGCCGGGTGCGACCGAAACGTGAAGCAAAGAGGAGAAATAAAAGAAAATTGAAATTTCATATGAGACGGAAGTGTATATGTGTGTATAGGTAACAAGTTAATGCAACAGGATGCTGGAATACAGCATTCTCATAGCATAATAGCATAATAGCAGTCATTATTTCGACACGTCTTCTTACGTTTAATCGCATTTAGTCCATTTATTATTTAACGATTAACAGCACGGTGATTCCTTTAGGCTATTGTTATTATTGTTGTTTGTTTGTTTACTTGTCTGCATTATCGTGTTTTTCCTCCAGTGCTTGCCTGTAATTTGTCTTTAACTTTATGCTGTGATTGTCCATAATGTAATTACCAGTATCTACACTGTGCTCTGTCTGTAATTGGCCTTGCGGCTGTTGACTCGGCACATAAATAATTAAGAATTGAATTATTGGCAATTACAACCCTTTGTGGGTCTTGGCTTGATCTAAAAACTTTCTTCAGCCATCCCACTTTGGTGCTTTTCCTCTCCAATTAACTACACCAAAGCTACTCAAATCCTTCTCCACACCATCCATCCATTACATTCTTGGTCTACCTTTCATCCTCTTCCCTTCCGGTATTACAATCATTAATCATTTTATAATTTCTTCACTTTCTCTCCTCATAATATGTCCTGCCCATTTCATTATATTTGTTTTAATTATATCAGCATCATTAAATAAATTATATAACTCCTCTTTGTAATGTCCTCGCCATACCCCATCAATATGTACAGCTCCATGAATTCTTCTTTATCTGAAAGCCTCCAAGAAGTGCTTCATGAGCTTTGCTCAGAGTCCAGCTCTCAGATCCACAGAGTACTGCTGTCTCCTTCAGACTGTAGGGCCTAAGTTCGTTTTCTGTGACAGACTTAACCACTGGATCAGAATTACGAGGCGGCTCTATAAACGTAAATTTTTCTGTATTCACATTCGATTTCCTTTTCAGCCAACCGAGCTGTTTATCTTATTGCCTGTCTAAATGTATCCTTTATGGTTTTGTATTTGATTCTTGCGTGGTTCTGTTTCGATACTATAAATTCACTGTGACCAAATGATGTGAATAGTCGTACTAATTACTTTTCAGGGTTTAATTACATTTGCAGCAACACTGCAATAAATTAGCACTCCGACTCGAATTACATATTGATGGATGCTGGAGTATTGTGTAGTAAAGTGATTGCTACGGTTTGACATTTTGGGGTGGAGCGGTGTAGACCCGCCGCCAACATGTGGATGGCTGGTTACACAGCCCTACTCGACGACAGTCTATTATGTTGTTGACCAATATTGTTAAACCACATTAAAATACATGCAGTTCGGCTTCGAGCTCTCTCGTTGATATTGTGATCTGAAGTGTCGATCTCTATGTGTTGATACTGTATAGGGAGTTTAGTAGGGATGTCATCCTCATGATCTCAGCTAATAACGTCAGAGATATTCATGTGATTATTGTGGGTACTTTTGTGGCGCTATATGCCCCACGCAAACACATGCAGGTTCATTTAACGCCGAAACTTCATTAATATTGTGACTGGGAACAGATTTGTAGAAATGAGAGTATGAACAGAATGATTATCATATCAAATCGAAACCATGAACATGTTGTACTATTATGTAGAAATCAAAAAATTGTTTNTAATATTGTGACTGGGAACAGATTTGTAGAAATGAGAGTATGAACATAATGATTATCATATATAATGTTACTTATACCTCGTGTTCATGTTAAATTTGGTAATGTGGGGTATTTAGAAAGTCATAATATGAGAAGGAAAGAGTAAAAAAGTGACGTTTAATTTTCCTCAGTAGTTAATACAAATTGTTATAAATACCTCTAAGAAATGAGCCGGGATAGCGTAGTCGGTATAGCTACTGGCTACGGACTGGATGACCGAGGGGTCGGGGTTCGAGTCTCGGTAAGGTCAAGAATTTTCTGGCTCCAGCCATCCTATCCATTGTGTACCGGTGGTAAAGCAGCCGGGCGTGAAGCTGACCCACTGAATATGAGGGTGAGTGAACAACAGAACCGGCCTGGAATAGGTGGAGAGTAAAAAAGTTTTGCCCCTCCAGAGACCCGAACTCCGACCCCTCTGCTGTCCAGGCCGTAGCCAGTCGCTGTACCTACTGCGACCCCCTTTTTAATTCAGAACCAAATTTTAATATTGTCTCATAAACGTTACACTTCAGCATGTAGCGTGATGGATGTTGATGCAGGAGACATGCGAAATAGCGGGTTGCGTCATTAAACGTTTTTTTTAATTACAAGATGGATTAATGAAAATTAACACTTCCGACACATGAGCAACGAAGCATCAATCATGTCTTATTCTGAATTCCAGTTTAATTAACTCAATGTTATTAATGTAATCGGAGTGGAATATCAGTTGTCTCTGAAATATTCACGCTCAAATCGACACGTCTATCTTTCTGCTGCATCCAGATATATCTTACACCAGGAATTAACGATCTCTTTCACTGTCCAGTGGTTGAATTCCTACGACAGCTTGGAGACAGGTAACTGAAATTAATTAGTGGACATCTAAGTGTTAATAGGATAATTCTGATTATCTGAACTACTTTTTTAACGGGACTGGCCGTAATTCCAAGAAAACAAATGCAGGAAATCACTCCTGATGAATAACTAGAGATTTGTATACCCACAGCAACGCAATCGATCATTAAACATTGTTACCAAGAGTATGCAGGGAAAGAATGAAAATATTCTTATGCGTACTGAAAAAATTAACTTTTTCATAAAAATCTAACACTATGGGGAGCCAGAATAAAAAAGAGAACAAAGTTGGAATATGTCAGCTGACAAAATATTGCAGACTGGGGAAAATCTTGTCAATTTAATTCTACGAAATTTGTCATTGTTGAGTAAAAGCACCGAAAAATATTTCCCGCCACTTGATGTATCTTTCTTGGGGTGGGTGAGAGATCCGTTTGCATTAAGTGCGTGCTAGTCAGCAGAATTAACTATTGCAGAAGAAGACGGGCTAACGGAAACAAGAAACGACAGAAGGCTGATACTGTAGCGCTTGTCAAGCAGATATGGCCCCATTCTGATCGTCTGTCCGACAGGAGTAGTCCCTACCAGAAAGAAGGCGATTGAAGCACTTCTTTTCTGTACGTCACATCTGAATGAGGCTGGCTTTTCTACTGTGAACATGATGAAGAGCAGGGACAGGTCGAGGCTTCAAATACTGGAGGAGGACTTAACGGGACGCTTATCACTCCTCCGACCTCGGACAAGGGACGTCATGACATTTTTATGCTTATACATACAAGTTATTTCATGTTTATATTTCAACAAATTCTTAACCTCGTTGTACTTATTGTAAACAGAAAAATTTAATGTAGCATTAACATTTTTTATCACAAAGAAGAATGTTTTATTCAAAACCTGATTTTTCATTATTTCATTGAGAAATAGAGAAGGGTGTGTGACAGAGAAAGAGAGAACGGGGAGGGGACATTTTTTCGAGGCCACTGAAATACATCGTAGGATTTTTTTATTTAAATGACATTTTTATTCAATGATATTTCAGTATTTGGAATAACAACAAATATGTATATAAAATTTAAAAAATAAATCTTTTGAAATCCACGATCAACATTAGTTTTAAAATAACAATGATTACAGTTTTAGCTACCGAACTTTTAATAATAATCTTAATAGCTTTTAATAATAGAATCTGTCCTTAAACAACTGCTGAAGAGCCTTGTTCAGGGTGCCATGAGTTGAAAAGAGTTGAAAATCTGAGCTTTGTACACTATTTTGAACCTTTAGGCACTGGACTGCAGCTGAGGTCGAATTTACTTGATTATAACTCGATCTTCTTTAGTTGAATAGGATTAGTGCACGAAGGATTTCTAGAATGTCTCCACTCAAATGGGGCAGGTAAAACTTTATTACTGGGCTTCTTCGCCATTATGGTTGGGAAGGAGAACTGGGTTACGTCATTGCATACCATTTACAAGCGTGTGATGTAGTAACCGTAAACTAAGGTTTGTATTCTGACGTGCATCGGTAGTTGAATGGTTAAGGCCAGCTAATTTTATTAGCTAATGGACAGAGCAATTGAGTCCACCTTCTATGACCAAACGCCCACTTTACTTAAAGGCAGGCTTCAGTCGTTCTTGAAGCGGGAATAAATCAACTAAAAGGAAAGGGGTCAACTACAAGGACAGCAATGTAAATGCTCTCACTAATTAGGGAACAAACTTTTAGGCATTAAAATTAGATAACATTTACTTGTTACATGCATTAAAAATACAAATATATATAATGTAAGAAATGTAAAATATTTTAAATGCACCCATAATTAGACAAACTACACACCGGAAGTAGTCAGTATCTCAGTATCTCACACGGAATCTCAAACACTGTTACGCGTACAATGAACACGAAAATCATCTTTAAATTGTTTTTCGTTAGTCTATGACAATTATGGGGGAAGAGTGATTGGATTGAGAAAATGTACATATCACAAAATACCAGTCTTGCATAATTTTAAGACGTGACGTCACTAACATTCCTGAGTTTTATGGTTTTGTTGGCGCACAGGTAATTGTCTTCTTCTTCTTCTTTTTCTAATATCCTTGGAATTTCTCAAATAATTTTAAAAACACTTTATTTTTCTGAAACAAAAGATGAAATTTTGTTTTAATGCATCAGATGCCGAGTGTCGCTTATTTATTTTATTTGTGTGACAACAAATATGTTTTATTTTCGAAATTAATTATAGAAAGTGAAAGAAAATTGAAATTTAACTTAGGCAAAAACAGACTTTTAGCACCTACGACTCATTTAAGCCATTGCTTTGCAATATTGCAAAAGAAGAAATGTCGTCCCTCTCAAGTTACTTTGCCACAAAGCTAAATATTTCAAAACTTTTGCATAATACATATTGGCATCCAACCAGGTTCCCCAACGTGTAAATACTGGAATTTGAGGAGTGGTGTATTCGGAAGTTTGTTCTTATGGAACTCTATTCTAGCTGAGGATTTCACAAATATTTTCCCCCCCATTAGCGACTAACTTGTCTACGTTTAGCTAAAGCACATGAATTGCCTTACCGACCCTGTACGAAGTTTGCGCTACTATCGTAACACGTGACAGTTTAGGGCAGGTCACTAGAGTGTTTCATCTGTTTGCGTCATGTCCAGTGCCGCGTCTGCAACTAACACGTTGCCAAAAGCCAGACCATTTGGCTACAGAGTATGTACAGATTAATCGAAAACGCATGTTATTTTTGTGTGATTCGCTGTAGACGTTTACTGACGCATCGGAAGAAATAATTTCTTCCATAGTTTAGCCGTATTTCAGACTTCAGATAACAGCATTTACAAGTTCCAGTCAGAAGTAGGATAATGTTTCCTGCTTTGTGTTTTTACAAACCTTTTGTATTAAGAGGCGATTGAACTCGGGTAATGCTTGCTACCATGCAGTCAAGAACCTTTTGTCTTCTCGTCTGTTGTCCAAAAACATAAAAATTAGAATATACAGAACTATAATTTTGCCTGTGGTTCTGTATGGGTGTGAAACTTGGTCTCTGACATTAAGGAAGGAACATAGACTGGGGGTATTTGAGAACAGGCTGTTGAGAATATTTGGACTGAAGAGGGATGAAGCGACAGGAGGTTGGAGAAAAGTGCATAATGAGGAGCTTCATAACTTATACTCTTCTCCAAATATAATTAGAATGATCAAGTCAAGGAGGATGAGGTGGGCAGGTCATGTAGCACGAATGGGGGAGACGAGAAATGCGTATAAGATATTGGTGGGAAAGCCAGAAGGAAAGAGACCACAGGGAAAACCAAGGCGTAGGTGGGTGGACAATATTAGAATGGATATTAAAGAGATAGGATGGGATGGTATGGATTGAGTAGATCTGGCTCAGGATAGGGACCAATGGAGGGCTCTTGTGAACACGGTGATGAACCTTCGGGTTCCATAAAATGTTTGGAAATTCTTGAGTAGCTGCAGAATCGGCGGGTCCTCCAGAAGGGCTCAGCTCCATGAGTAAGTAAGTAAGTTGTATCAGCCAATAATATTCTCCCTATGACAAGCTGCTTTCTATTTTCACTTTTTATAAAAGTTGCTATTCTCTTTCGTTTAAATGTCCTATGTTTTGTATACAAGTTCAGAGTCGAGTTTTAAATGAAGTAACCGCTTCCATCTTTGTCTGTTCCTGAATCACAGAATATAGGCATCGTTGTATAGACCAACCGCTCTACGTCTCTAGGCCAAGGGTCTCATTTGCATTGCAAGTCAGCTAATGGGGGAAAGACGAGGGATTTGAAGTTCGAATCAAGTTTTGCTTGTATTAGACGAGAACCCCCACTCCCTTCCAGGGCAGAACCATCTCTGTCCCACCCACAGCTGTATTTATCTTCACTTCCCACTCGCTCTCGCTTCGCGTAAGCTAAAAACCGTCAAGTGGAATGTTCAGCTTCTTTTCATTATGACAACAAGCCACATTTCATGGACCACTGAATGAGCTTAAAGAAAAGGAAAATGATGCAAGAGGGCGAATATTTACTGCAGTAAGAGGGCTGGAAGGATTGCGGTTTGTAAAATACTATAGAATATTATTTGAGGGAATCGACGAAGAAAAGAAATCCGTTCTGCCTGTTGAGCAAACTTAATTACAACTAAAAAAAAACTCTTGAGGGGTAAAATTCTGTTTATGGGGTTTTGATTACGATAAGAAAAGTTGAAATAGGGAGCACTTGGAAGTGGTACCTCTCAATTTGAATTACTGGCATATACGACTACTTTACATTGTACACAGCAGTTTGAAGTGGATCTAAATCCAATGTACGATTTAATAATGATCCTTTTGGAAAATTAAAAGCCTCGAAAACTCTTGGAGCTTAACAATATTGAATGTCTATTAAAGTAATCTGGTTTACTTGACCGAATAAAATTACCTCTTATCAGGTACAAAGACCGTAAAAGCAAAGGGGATATAAATGTTTAAACGCGAGGGCTTATAACACATACATAGCAATCTCAGACTTACTTTTCTTCTGAAACGTTTTCCCAATCCCGTCCTATTATTACATACACAGCCATAGAAATTGTTTCTAGAAAAATATTGTTGAAATTTTTTGTCATGTACCTCGCCTTATATACGTAGAGAAAGATAACTTGTCCTTTTAATAAAGTTGTCGTGAGAAAGAGGATTGTGACTGGGGTGCGCTTGCCTATTGGACTAAATGTGGTCTATAAAATTACTGGCAGGTTATTTGTTTCTTTATTTACTTAAGGATGTGTTTTCCTGGATTTTAGCACAGCGTAATTTAAAAATATCCATTTCGGAAAAATATTACCTCCATCTTCATGGTGTAAAAGTAAACCAAGCAAGAAACTAGCAATAGGTAAGCGACAAGTAGATCTCTTTCTTGTTTCTTTTTTTTGCCTAGCTTACATTTCGTTCTTGAAAATGTAAAATTCTTCCGAATCCTCGGACTTTTGGTAAATTCCGTCGCATTGCAGTTCTTCGTAGTCACCGCTGTGAGCGCTTGAAGTCCAACATTTATTTATGTAAAGATGCCGTCAGTAGCTTCAAAGAGAAAGAATGTCGATTGTTACTAAAATCTATGACAAATATTTGAGAGACTGAGAGGAAAACTGACATTGTGTTCCGAGGCACTGATCCTACATTTCCCTGGATGGACTGAGTAACCCGGTGCCACGGCCGAGATTAGAACCGATGACCTCTTGAGTACAATTCAGAAGCCTTACTTCTTGAGCCCAGTTTCTCAGTTCATAGGTGCCTACTCCGTTCACTTCAGAAACAGATTTCTTTGTTGAGAGAGTAAGAGAAAGCAGGGACACTTCTCTGCCAGTTCATGCAAACTGTTGTTGACAAATACTGGACAGTACAGTTGTTACATAGGCCACAGACTTATGCTATTTATCCTTATATTTGTTAAACATAGGCCTGCACCATATTGAAAGATGTTTCAAACAAAACTGTAATGTCCTGTATCAGTCACTTGATCTAAGAACTCTTTTGAGAACACTTACTTCATATGGAGCAGGAGTTTATTTCGCATCGCTGTCTACTAAACTGAAATTTATCGGAAATGTTTTAGGAGAGGCAGCTAACATAAATACGAAAGAGGCATTCGCACAGAATTTTGAGGAGAGGAAAATTCAGCACAAATCGATGAAAAGATCTAAGAAGTGAGTATGAGTATCATTTTTTTAAATTGTATTCATTTATCTTTTATTACAGTAAATTAATTACAAAGGGAAGTCTTTTACTTCACCTTAAGAAATTATTTGAACATGAAATAAGTTCTCACACAAGCTGTCCAAGGAGGAAAGGTCAATAGTTTGGGAGGTCATAATATCGGTCATTTTAAACGAAAATTTATATATGTACATGTGTCCTATTGCGAACGGTTTCCGAGATACGAATAGAGCTATTTCACTGTACAGACAAGCAACACACCATGTCCTCACACGACTTACGAAGTGCACTGATGTTGACGGTGGAATTTTCGAAATGTATTATACTAGGTAAACAGTACCGACTTTGTCACTTGAACAATAAATACCGCTAATAGACTTGAAATAATTCTGACGATGGTGTAAGCTGTACAGAATTATTAGGCTTATTTTGGACTCTATCCTTCGTCTGGTATATATAATACAAAAAACCACAACGTTCCGGGGACTGGATTGAGACTAGCCCTTTCTAACGGGCCCAAGTGAGTAGGTCTATCCTGCCCCATCCACCTGAGGACGGAGACAGATCCAGTCACCGAAACGTGGGTTTCTGTCTTATATATACCAGACGATGGATAGAGTCCAAAATAGGCCTACTAGTTCTGTACATTAAATGCCGCTGGTAGAAACAGTACGTAATATCTCTCTCCTACCAATAATTTTGGAAATGTACAGTGAAATATCTCTACATACGTATCTCGTATACTGATTCTCTTTCTATTAATGATTATTTTTCTAAGAAGGCGTGCCATTAATTATACACTTTTTTTCCTTGGCACTACAGCCCCAGTGGGCCTAGGCCTTCCTCCATGAACTTCTCCGTTCACTTCGGGTTTTCTAGATCTTACACATACGGTAAGACTCCTTGGGCGGGTGATCAGCTCGTCGCAAGGCCTCTACCTGTACACAAACACAGAAAAACGCATACACACAAACTAAACATCCATGCCCTGAGTGGGATTCGAACCCACGATCCCGGTTTCCAAGCGAGCGAAGACAGTGCATGCCAATTATACAGTTTAGGAGTGCGAAAAGTGTTACTGGTGTGAGAGAAAATATAACAGAAGAAGTAAGAAAAGCAGGAAACCCCAAGAGGTGCTGGTCCGAGTCACTTTCTTCAAGAAGTAGGTCATCAGCCTAAGCGAAAAAAGGAAGGAGG
Source organism: Cryptotermes secundus (assembly GCF_002891405.2). Taxonomy (NCBI): domain Eukaryota; kingdom Metazoa; phylum Arthropoda; class Insecta; order Blattodea; family Kalotermitidae; genus Cryptotermes; species Cryptotermes secundus. Next base: position 1,432,473 of record NW_019728498.1, on the reverse strand, counting down.
AGGAGGAAGAGGAGGAGATAAGTGCAAGATATTCACATTCGGTTAAGATGAAAGCTTGGGTGGCGGGTAGTAGCCCTAGACCGGGGAACACCATAAATTTGGGAAGCAGGGGGAGGCGCTATAAATTTCTCTGGACAACGAATCCATCGGCCAGGTCCCAACCAGAAACCTCGGAATATTCTTCGGGTATAATAGGGATCATGAGTTTAGGTTCAAGCTTAAAACTTTTTATAACCTAAACATTAGGTTCAGTGATTTACAGCATATCCTATAAGGTTATAAATGTGGATAACTGTGCTTCAGACCAGCAGAATCTAGAAGAAACAACGAAACCTGGCGGATTTTGATTGAACTGCACAAGGACGGATAAGAATCAGAATAGTATTGACTTGAATCCAGCAATGACAAAAGCGAGTTTTAAACATGCATCATCTCATTTAGATATGTGGGAGTGTAGCACGTACTTTATGTAAAATAGATGATGTGTAATGGTCAGAAGAAGAAAATGCTATAATGTAAGTTTCATTGATCACATCTCTCGAGAGGAAGCCTGACTCTAATTGAAGCTACAAAAGAAGTAACATTGCTTCCTGAGATCTTTTGAATTTAATTTCCTTCAGTATAATATCCTGTGCACTTGCTACACAATCGGCGAAAGGACGAGCTCTGAAGCAGAATCGTTTAGTGCCCCAAATTCCTCCAGAATCCATGCTTACTGCCTGCATATTCAAATGAATGAGCGGAAAAGAAGTCATCTGGATGCTATTGTACCATGTTTTTTTTCCTTGGCAGTACAGACCCAGTGGGCCTAGGCCTACCTACATGAACTTCTCCGTTCGGTTTTTCTAGACCTTAGACATTCGGTAGGACTGCTTGGGCGGGTGATCAGCTCGTCGCAAGGCCTCTACCTGTACACAAACAGAAAAACGCACACAAACATGAAATCCCTGAGTGGGATTCGAACCCACGATCCCGGCTTCCGAGCGAGCGAAGACAGTGCACGCCTTAGACCGCTCGGCTACCGTGACCGGCATTGTACCATGTTTATGCATATATATTTCTAGAGTAAGCTTTCTGTAATATAGATAATACGTGACATTTAATGATCTCTGTGGATTTTGGGGGATATTTGGTCCATTAGGTGGGAAAGAAGTCCTCTATGAATTCGGTGCAGCTTGAATTATAATGAAGAAAGCAGTTATCTTGGATGTGGCGCCGTATATATGTTGTGTTAACTGACGTTAGATTGTTAGCACCTGCTCACGCTGGTTTCTCGTTCGCGGATTTTCTTTTTTCTTCAACCCTGAAGATGGATGCGATGCGTTCCTCCGAAACGTCAGTTAACACAATATCTACACGGCGCCACATCCCAGAAAACTGCTTTCTTCATAGTCACCTCCGCGAAAACCTCAAATCTTACATGAATTATAATGATAGTTGAAATGGAACTGAGAATTATCAAACTTGGTTTTTACAGCGTAAACAGCAACTTACATTCAGCTCTGCACGGCCGAGACCCGCCCAAATTACAAGCCTGTGCATCTCAGGTGTGTTATCAAGAAGCAAGAACCAGTTCTTAAAAACATTACAACCGCGCTTGTAGATTGCCGCCTGGTTCTTTGAAACAGACCATAGACATTAATACAGATTCTGTATGAACCGTTTTTATACGTTAGAAACTGATAATATGGCGACTATGCGAAATGTTGTTTTATCTGACGCAGACTGAATATTTCATAGCGGAAATATGCTCAGAAATATGTTGATATTTGTATAATTATTAATCTCTTGTATTTGGAAGCCTCAACTTATACATTGAAGCATTTGTGGGTAAAGTTGACGTTATCAGTTATATACGTATATTTGTTAGTATTCTGATTTTTGTTACTTTTGCAGACTGATCGAGTGGAAATCTCATTTGATGTGATTCCTCTTGCGATGAAGGAGACAAATTGTGAACCGAAACGATGGCACGCCTCATTGAACTATGTATTGTACCTACGGGGGGGGGGGATTATTGGAATAACACTTGTTACAAGAACAGTAAGGGAATTGCGCAGTTGTTCCTGAAACTTTAGCTCTTTTTTATATAGATTACGTCAATTTGCGATTGCTTCACTGTAGCGAACAACCAGGTGTTGGATCACGCGTACTTTGTGTTACACATCTGGTTCCAGTGCGTGTGTGTGCCCGACCATGCTAATCTGTACCGTTCTAATGCGAGGGCTTTTAGGTTAATTGCAGGGATATTTACTAAATACTAAGGGTTTTCACCATCGAGAGCATTTGCATTGCTCCCATACTATTTCGTAACGATTTCATATTTAGAACAAACTTCTCTGTTTCTAAGGTAGCAAAATATATGAGGTCAAGATCTTAATACAGTCATTAATTAAGAATTGTCACTCACTCACGCATGGAGCTGAGCCCTTCTTGAGAAGCTACCAATTTTGCAGCCACTCAAGAATTTCTCAGCATTTTATTGAACTTTAAGGTTCATAACCGTGTTCACAAGTGCCTTCGACTGATCCCCATCCTAAGCTAGATCAATCCAATCGATACCAACCCATTTTATCTCTCTAAGATCCATTTTAATATTGTCCATTCACCTACGTCTTGGACTTCCTAGAGGTCTCTTTCTTTTTGGCTTTCCCACCAATATCCTATATGCATTCCCCTTTGTCCCATTCGTGCTACATGCCCTGCCAATTTAAATCGCCTTGACTTGATCATTCTAATTATACTTGGAGAAGAGTACAAATTCTGAAGCTCCTCACTATGCAGTTTTCTCCAACCTCCTGTCACTTCATCTCCCTTCGGTCCAAATATTCTCCTCAAAACCCTGTTCTCAAACACCCTCAGTATATGTTCTTCCCTTAATGTCAGAGACCAAGTTTCACACCCATACAGAACCACAGGCAAAATTATAGTTTTGTATATTCTAATTTTTATATTTTTAGACAGCAGGCAAGAGGACAGAAATTTCTGAACCCCAATTCAGTCTCGTCTTAATTCCCTCCTGAATCAGATTTTGATTTGTTATAAAGTAGGAATAATTTTAAAACATATAGAATTGAACCGTTGTATCCTGTTAGTGCCTATGACTTGATTTACATTAGAATGAAGCTTCAACGGAAGATAACAATAAGTTGCTCCTAATCATACGAGTACTGATGACTTTAAGTTATATTATTTACACTTGCAATTGGCGCTGCGGTCGACTAGTCGCCAGATCCTCCAAGATGGATACAGTCTTGTATAGCTCCAAAAGTTTAAGTCGCGGTTTCTAGCCCTGCTTATAACACGGATATACCCGAATAATTTTCTACTGTATTGTTCTGTTTTAAGTAAGACTCCTTGCAATGAAAGTTTCCCGACTACAAAACCATACCAGGTGTCTGTAACGAATCATTTTAGAAACAGTTAAAATCGGGATAGGCCAGAAGGCTTAATGTGTGGAAGCTGATGGTAGTTTGTTTCTAATGAGTACCATATTATGAACTGTTTACTGCGAAGGTCTCCATGAAGTACTGTAGCCATTCTTTGGTGCTACTAACTCCGGCAGAGAAATTCGACTAATATCAGGCCGTGTTGACTGGCCACGACTTGGATGGTTAGGGGGCTTCGGGCGTAGGAGGTTCAACAGTCAACACCAATGAGTTGTTTAAAGTCTTTATTCGAATTGCACTATTCAAATAATAACTGCTCCGTAGTGATCCACTTATCTGATTTGTGGATTTAGGCTCCATTACTGGTTACTATCACACCAAGTCGATATGAACCACAAAGTGTATATACGGGGACCAGAGCACGTGTACTCCTGGTGAATGTATGAGGGGCAGTCAAATGAAAACTAGTCAGAAGCCAAAATATATTAAAGAACATTCTTTATGTCAAAAGTAATCTCCAAAACTGTTACTATATTTTTCCCACTGGGAGATAAGATGGTTAATCCCATCCTTGAAAAAGCTTGTGGGCTGCTTACGGAACCACGTCTTTACCCAGCCACACACGTCTTCGTCCGATGCAAACCGATGTCCACGAATGTCTCTCTTCAGATCTCCAGAAATGTGAGAATCACATGGGAGAGATCTGGGCTGTAGGGGGGATGTTGAAGCACTCCCCAACCAAATCTCTGTAGCGTATTCATCACAGAGTTGACAGTGTGGGGGCGCGAAGAAGGATAATGCCATTGGATAGCATTCCAGGGCGTTTTGACTTCATGGCACGTCTCAGTTCCTCCAAAGTGTCTTCATAGCGCTGTGCTCTGATTGTGGCCCCATATCCGAGAAATTCGTCAAGCAGAGGGACCTTGCAGTCGAAGAAGAACGTCATCATCACTTTACCGGAACTTGTGTGTACGGCTTTGGATTTCTTCTGCTGGGGAGAATTCACGTGTTTCCACTGTTGGCTCTGCCGTTTGCTCTCGGGTTCAAAATGGTAGCACCAAGTTTCGTCTCCAGTGGCAGTACGGGACAGAAAAGCATACTCTTCCTCATGGTATCGTTGCAAGTGAGCCAGTCATGCAGCCATTCTCTGAGTCTTCTGTTCTTCCGTGAGTTAATGTGGAACCCACTGTGCGCAGATTTTGTTGTACAGCAGGTGTTTTGTCCAGTGGCGTGTACGGAACCGTGACTTGTTCCAATCAAAAGATTAATTTTTTCCACAGTGATCCGTCGGTTTGCCCGGATATGACCATCCAACGCAGCAATAACATCAGGAGTGATGACATGATGAGCCTGTCCTGGACGAGCATCGTCTTGCAGTATCACACGTCCCTCTCGGAATCTCTTATACCTCACCAGCACACGCGAACGTGACATGCTGTGTTCGCCGTAAACAACAGATATGCGACGATGAATTTCTCGTCGTCATACTCCTTTAGCAGTCCAAAAGCTCGCTACACTTCGCTATTCTTCTTTACCCGCCTCCATTACTGATGTTGGACGACCACACGTAGCGCTAACCTTACTTCCAATACAATAAACAAACGACTAGTGTGCAAGAGCACGTTGTCACTGTGCTTTCCCGAGTCCCCATCAGATGTTCGTACCATAAGCAAATTCCAGTATTACCAACTTGCGCGTCGTGTGTTATGGGTTGAGACCCGTTTTCATTTGACTGCCCCTTATACATTTCAGAGTTCTCCGCCAAGCACCTCTGAATTGTAAATATCTGCCCTGGTTACCCAAAATTCGGGCAAAGGCCGTCCCACTTCAGATTATGATTGGCTGGACCGGGCAGACTGGGAGGTTCAGGGGTGAACTTTGCCACCTGCTGCGTGGCTGTCAAACGGGAACTTGGGGCAGCATAAAACGACGCTGCTAAAATTATGACTTCCCCCGTCAAAGTTTAGGATTTCTAAAGAACCCGGTCTCGTGTTACGCATTAACTTGACTTATTTACGGATGGGCAGCTGGCTTCAAGCTTCACCCAAGCCACCTGCTGCTTGTCTCAGGAGGAAATCTCCAACTGTGAGACGAACGTGACACAAAGAAATCAATTGACCATCCCATAAGTTGGACAGTTACAGTTTATACTCGCACGCATAAACAAAGAATTTTCTCTCATGGCATCAAATATTAAAAGCTGCCACTGACTATTATAAACTGTAGCGCAGAAAGAATCCATCTTCTAGGCTGTAACAGCACGTGTTTCGGCAGAAGTTCACCGATATTTCGGAAGAACTCACTGGCTCCATTTTCAGGGTCGAAGAATAAAGCATGAAAAGGTACCAGCAAGAATAAGCCTGTAGCCTTTTCTTGGTAATTTCTTTCTTGGCTTACTCTCCGGCTCTGAGGACGGACGCAGTATTCTCCTCCGAAATGTCGTATAGAATTGTACAGGCTACATGGTTTTATACCGCCGTGAGAACATGAAGTCCAAGAAATAATCAGATTTATCCTGATTTCAGATGTTACAAAATTTTACATGATCTTTGTTTCAATTTTCTGAATAAATCTTAATATTCTTTTTATAAGTCTAATGCATGAAATTGTTACTTACTTTGGAATATTCATACTAAATATATTACTAAAATGAATGTGACAAAGACAAATATTTTTCCTGTTCTATACTGGAAGCGAAAGGCACAGTTATTTCACTTAGGCTTAATACTATTTTACACAAATATGATCGGACCTGATAACATATATAAAATCCTCTTTACAAACTCATGGGATCGTCCACTGATTTTTCGCACAGGGGTCATACTGGGAAAAATTATACAACGCATGAACTGTAAAAGAAATCGGTACTGCAGGTTCTCATTTATTATCTATTTCACGAGTCGTGCTTTTGTCTACAAACGTCACATGAATGAAGAGTTTCACCAGATAAGTCAATAAAATATTGCACTGTCTACTTTTCTAGAATACACGACATTTCTCTCCCATTGTTATACGTTCCCTATTGGTACTCATCCTGTACATTCTACTTGATGAATGTAACCGGAAGCAGGGATTAAAATTAGTGTTTGTAACACATTCTACACGTGCACTAATAGATTATACATAGCTATAAGGTATTTATTTTTTGTTATAAGCATTATACATAGCAGTTGTCCGAAATTTCCAGATCAAAATCTAGCTTGAATGTTAAGTCCAGTACCAGTAAAATTAATCGTCACTAATGGGATAAGAGAGGAGAAAGACAACATCGATTTCAAAATAATTGCAGTTAGAATATCTTTTATTGTGTTTTTGAAAATGTTTTAGGTATTTGAAAGCTTATAATAGGGGTACCAGTCTTACTATCTCTCTACTTGAGGCGAATGTAAAAAAGAGGTAAATTTGTCCCTGTGCTTAACAAATTAAGCGCTACACCATGAAGACCTATGGGGTAGTGGATGTATGGCTTCATATTTTGTTGACTTCGGCAGTAGTTGGAGGTGAATGGTCGGCTTCACGCCCCGGCCGCTTTACCCCCGGGAAATAGCCTCTGGTACCCATTGCGTAAGAGGTTGGGTGGACCCCAGAGCCGGTCTGGACGATTGGAGAAGTAAAAATTCTTGACACTGCCAGGACTCGAACTCCAACTCCTCGATCGTCCAGCCCGTAGCCAGTCGCTATACCGACTGAGCTATCCCGGCTCCTTGAGGCGAAAGTAATGTGCTTAATTAGGAGGAAGAACTATGAAGCATAATTGAATATGACTTATAGCAAGGAATTTGAATAATTTAAGACGACAATAATTTTTGTTTCACTTACCCTCCTACAGAAGCCGGTGCAATAATGGCGCCTCACAGATGAGTTGTAGGGATAATTACTTTGTCTCTTTGCTTCATGGTAGGGAGACAATCCACACAGAGCGACAGTGCGCATTATGAGCTTCCCACCATTAGGCCTCCATGATCTTCCATTTTGAGTCTCTTCTTCACGGAAAAAACAAATCGTGGCATTATGAACGTCACCTGCTCTGAGGCAAACTAAGTGACATCGGGTGACACGCAGCCTAATAAACTCAGAGTGCAAAATGTAATAAGCGTACTAGAAGCGAGCGACTTATTAAGGAAATGGCGTGACAATTCAACAGTAGACATTATGGGTTTCTGAAACTAACGTTTCCTTGGCTGCACGAAACTGGAATATCCTACACCACCTACATAAGCTCCTTGTACAATACATAAAGTTATACATAACATCACTTCGAGTCAGACCGCTTGTCAGAATGTTGGATGCTATTTATTGTTTACTGCAAAATGTTGGATGAAGAAACAAAAGAAAATACAGCGAGTGCCTAATGCATGACGTCATTTTCTGGATTTCCATTTCTGCTTCTAATCTGGTGTAAGATTTAGTATATTTCCAACTGCTCACGCTGGTTCTTCGCTTGCGGATTTTCTTCTCTTTTCCTCTACCCTGAAGATGGAGGCGATACGTTCCTCCGAAGGAAGATTAAATGCTTTCTTCTTATCTGTTGTTTGTTCAATTGCAATTGGAGGTCACATCTGAAAGATTATTACAGGTTTTATTTGTGTATAATAAATGGGATATGCAGTGGAAACAAATGTCATTTTGGTAAATATAAGCTACCCCTGTAACATGTCGTGGAGGCCCATACGGTTGTGAGACGTCGTGGCTCCCACATTTCCTCTAGATATTCGCCACATAGATGATAGTAAGGTTGTCAGTCTTACTCGTCGGGAGCTCTTTACCCTCCAGGAAAATACCTGGTACTCATTTCTGTTGAGGCTAAGTCGACCCCAGTGCCACAGTATAGTTTGAATGATGAGATCAATTGAAAAATCCAATAACCTCATCGGGAATCGAAACTGCGACCTTCCGGCTTGTACCATAGTACCTCAACTAACTACGCTACCGCGTGCCCTGTTTGGTAGATATTAACGAAAGAATTATATAATGTGTACTGCAGATTATGAAGAAGGTGAAAATAAAATACACAAATAAGATATTTCAATGCCAACAGATTATTAACACTACAATTAGGATTTTGGGTGTGACTTCTGTTTTGTTTATAGAATGGCATCAGGATGAACATAGCTGACAAAGCGCCTAGTACAACTGAATTCAAATCTTATTTATTTACTCTGTACTTTGTGCTCTGTGTTGTGTTCAGTTAGAAGACACCCACTGCTAAAGCTTCAGACAGCAACCTGTTGTAAAATTGTTACCATTTTTGTTTTCAATAACTCTCCTGTTTCAAACACAATTTCTAGCAGCCATTCCTTCACCACACGACGGCCTAATATTCGCTCGACCAGTCCGTCGAACCCGAGTCTCCGAGTCCCCGAGTTTGGTAACTTGCATGTTCTTGTGCACGGTAATCAGATGTTAGTGTACGATTTACTAACTTCTTTGTACACAGAAGAAATAAAAGTTAGTACATCGCCCTGTAATTTCATCCTCAGGGTTATCGTCCAGCCCCCCCCCCCGTTATCCTCTCCCATTATTCCTTAAATCTGTGTCTGAATTTCATCTTAATTCATTTGAAGACATGAGGTTTTTTATTGCTAGTGCGGTGGGACTATGTCCCTTGTACTGCGGCCACTTCTGGCCTATTGTACCAGCCCCAGATGATAGGTGAGGGTGATTGTGGAGCAATTGGTGGAATGAAGATTGCCGGGGGAAACCGAAGTACTCGGAGAAAAGCCGCCCCAGCGCCACTTTGTCCACCACAAATCCCGCTTGACCAGACCCGGGATTGAAACCGGGCCGCCGCGATGAGAAGCCAGCTACTAACCGCTTGAGCTATGGCATGGCCAAGACATGAGGTTACAAGGGAACAGTTCAGAACAGTTTGGTATGAAGCCATTGCGGAAACTGGAAAGTTTCTGAAAAATATCATATTTGTATCTGTCGCTTTAAAGTGCGGTGAGGTGCTGCAGTTGTTAAGTAATGTCATCATATTGTCTGCTACGGTCAACTATGTTGTATTCTCATGTAACGCTCTATTTGAAAACCTATACAGAGCCGGGAAGACAGTCGGGATAAGGTATTGCGCACTCAAATCACATTCTGACTTGTGGTCACATTTATATTTATTCTGTAGCGTAAAGAATTTTAATATGAAATTCCAGAACGAATAGATGGCTTAGAAGATCGAAGCGTAGGTGAGAGAATAATATTAAAATGGGTCTTAAATTAATAAGATATGATGGCTTGGGCTGGGTTTACCTGGCTCATGATAGGTTCCAGCGGCGTCTGAGAAATAACTGGAGTAGATGGTATCAGTTTGGTGTCATATCAACTAAATTTATAATTTGTCGATATTTTCGATTTTTTACTTAGACGTTTGATAGTTGTAATTCAACCTCGGTAAGCCCTCATAGTCTTGTAAACATGCTAATGGACTTACGGGTTCCATGAAAGGCAGGAAAATTTGACTAGCCGAGTAACTTTAACTTTGCAAGAAGAACTCTACGCCACGGAGCCAGTTTTATTAACAGATGATCGTGTGATAGCTCAGGCGATTAGTCACCGGCTGCCCACCGCGACGGCCTGGGTTCGAACACAGGTCAGCTCATGTGGGATTTGTGGTGTAGGAAGTGGCGCTGGGGCAAGGTTTCTCGTAGTGCCTCGATTTCCCTAGCCAATTCTCATTCCACCACCTGATCAAACTCGTCATGATCACCATCCGGGGCTGTTACAACAGGGAACTTAGTGGCCCACGTACCAAGTGGACTCAGCCTCACCCCACCCAAAGATACTAAAAAAAATAGTTGTAGTAACCAAAGTGCTATTATTAATAAAAGTAACCAAAATAATACTGTATTATTTTGAGTGAAAGTAACAGAAATCTCGGGATATATATATTTTGTTCTGCTGACTGAACTCCATACAGTCATTCGCCTGAAATGTATGATGTATAAAAGTTGAAAGTGAAAGCTTTCCTTTCTGAACTCTCGTGACTTTGGAGTAGTTTCCAAGAAGTTTCGGAAGCGGAGTGATGCGATCCTCGCATGGAGTGTAACTTCTTAATGCATTACAAACAAGTCTGACAACAAGATGCTCACCTTCTCCTGTAAATGTGGAAGGCCTAGTGGAAATATCCTTGAATAATATTATCTTCTGCGTTTGACGCGCCGAAATCTGCTGTATGGTTTGGTTGCAGGTGTAGATAATACAAGGAATGCTTAACCAATCTGATCAGACAACCCAGTTTGGATATTTCTCGCATTTGGATCCCCCTTATCAGCAATGAGGTTACCAACTCACAGACATGATAGCTTTTTCATGGATTTCTGCAAGATTTTAATCTCGAGCTTTTAGGTTTTTCTCCACAGATGGCACTAGCAATAGGTATTACATGTCTTCACAAATTTTCCATTTTTTTTTGTGCATTTGTGCTGATGCACTTGATTTTGTTCGCTAGATTTGTAGCATAAATTTCTACCTCCCTTTCTATCCTATTTCCGTGAATGTGCGTGCTTTATTACAATTTTTATTGCGTATTTTCTCGTTATCTCCCTCTGAATTAGACTAGTCTCAGGTAATTAAATAGTTGTAGTGAATCTGACCTAGATTCTCTAGTGATTGCGGTTTCCTCTTTCTAACGGATCCAATAAAGTAGATGTCTCTCCCATCACCTGACGAAGATAACAGATCCAGTTTCCGAATATTGTGTTTCCTTACTTCTAGAATACCGGCCGGTGGACGAAGTCCGAAAACCCAGTAATTCTGAGGCTGATAGTTGCTAACTGTCGGTTCGGAGGAATGTATTTCAGGCTCGAAGAATAGGACCAGAGAGTAAACAAACAAGTAGCAAACAGGAGGGCGTATATTCTTATTTTTTTTTTGCCTATTCAAAGGCTTAAAGAAATTATGTAGGCAGTACAATCCCCCGAAAATTTAGCAAATTTCTACCAGACTACAGAGCGTTACAGCCCAACACGTGACAGTACTTTACAGACGGCAAATGATATGCGCTCAGACATTTTTGTCATCATCTTGCTGTGGGGCAATGTACGAGTAAAACTTTCACCCTGGTAGTTACCTGGATTTTACCTCAGAACAGAACAACGTTTGAGCGAGCAAGCTGGCCCAAGCGGTAACACTTTAGGTTATAACACTTTAAGTTATTCCTTATTCGAAATTGAGCCGGAATACGGACTATCCTGACTGAAGTTAATCATGGTCTTTCCCTTTTCCTCCATGAAAATTTTGAGACATTAATTTAAATTTGTTTTTGGCCGCTTTCTTACAAAATTTTCCCAATTTATTATGCATTGTCAAATCTGCGACGCCATGTAGTCTGAGCTACCCACAGCATCGTTAAATAAATATACAGAAAGATGCTTGTGTGTCTGCACTGTTGCTGCGTGTGTAATTACACCATGTCTACAACGGCCACTTCTGCAGAGAACTGGACTTTGAACGAGATCTGGCCATTTGCGTGAATTGGAAAAGTTCTACTTCAAGGTAGGCTTGTAGTAGCCTGTAAAAAAGAACTCCGTGGCCTGCAGTCCTCAAACGAAGTATACCGACCGAGAGACCATCAATTATCGGCGAAGTTAGTACCAAATTTCGGATAGAGGGTGTCACGTGGTCAGCGCAGCGGATCCCCACGGCCGTTAATCTCGGTTTTCTAGACCGGAGCCGCTATTTTCTTGAAATAGCTCCTCAGTTATCCTCACGAGTCTGAGTGGACCCCGTTCGAAACCCACTTGTACTAGCCTGTTCCGTCTAGAATATTGTACATCAAGCATCTTCTCGTTCACTCTACATTTCTTCGACCGTACGATTTGCATTCCTTAGCCTTTTGCATCAGTCTTGAAAAGTACATTATCAAGATGGGAATATGTCGCTTGTTTCTGTAGCCTTAGGTTCTATCTTCTGAAGCATTGTATTTGTAATTGACATTTGTTAGAAGGGAGAAAATTAATAAATGCTATGGTGTACACCTTGAAACTTCAAAGTAAGATCTCTGAAGTTAAGCACTTTATTTATAGTGTTCAACAAAATTAGCATTGAAGTGAACATAAACAAATACGCAGTCATTCTTAATTATTGTCGTGCTTCCACGGCCTATACTTTTAAAATCGGAAAAAATAAAAAAAATAAAATGCTTACGGAATATGAAAGTGTAACTCAAAAGGTTTTATTCTACATAGCTCCTTTTGCAGAATCCTGCTCCTAGTGGTAGCTTCTTAGTTTGTGAAGCTGCAATGAATAAAATAAGGAATAAGATAAGGAACAAATATTTAGATGCGTTGCAGTAGATATTCTTATATTTTTATAACCCTGCTCAAGAAGCAGCTTAAGATCCTCAAGAAAGCCTGCTCCAACTGAATGTTTCTCACTCATGCTTTGGAACCTACAGTTTCCTTCCCTCAGACCTGCAATGCAAAACAGGCTAGAGAGGCACAGGGAATCTATAAGATTTCAAAAAACCATCAAGTTCTGACTCCACGTATACCTGTATTTCATCTTGTCGTTTGGCCTGTTCTAATCATTTCAAATCATGATCCTCGAACTTCTGTCGAGAATAATGGATCAGCACCAGACGCTGGTAGTATCTGACGTTTCGTAATTAGTTCATCATAGTTTTGTAGTTGTCACTGTCTGATGGAATGAATTAATTACGTCGGTGTAGATATCTTAATTTTCTTACAGAAACACCAACTTTACCGTCTCTGTTTCAGTCAGAATACTGAGTTGCACACACTGCCAGTTACGTACTGATGTGCTAGTACACGCATTAGAGGATACGGAATGGGTCCTGACCGGCATTACAGTCTCTTTCGGGATTCACGTTGCGCCATACTTCCATTTATTTAAGATTCTTCACTTTGTGGGCAGAACTAATGATTAAAGTTATTTCTAACTATTGTGTTCCCACATAAAATAAAAACACGGATTATATATCAACATCTAAATAGTCATCATTCACTGGCCACGAAAATGTACCGGAAACCTACCCATACTGGTCGTTAACTGCACTTCAAACTCACCCACTCATATCACGTAAAAAGGGCAGTCTTCGATAGTCCGAAAAGTCGAACGAAGGTCATATGTCAGGATCAGAAAGATTTGAACAAGAAAATTTAAAATATAAGTCATGATCTGATGTTTAACAACCACAAGAATTCGTTCACTCTGTAATGAAGCCATCGACAAGAAATCGCTCTTCTTCTGATAAAATATACCAGGGCACTCTCTAAAGGGTATATCAGAGAAATTCAGACGGATAAGGAACCGTTTAAGATACTAAACATACACTCCCTTGCACATTGTTGAAAATTGGACCAGTTAGAAATGGCCAACAGATGAAGCATTGTGTTTACAGCATCCCGTGTGATACGTGGCAGTTGTTAACAGCGATGATTCAAACAGACCTTTACAAGTACGCATTAAGGAGCACAAATATAACCCGGCACAGGGTTTGCTGGAAATATCAAAATTATCCCAACATGCATAGGAAGAAGACCACAAAATTTGTTGGAAAGAAGCGAAGGTTTTACAGATTGATCCCAGCAGCACATACACAAACTACCAGCAATCCGCCCACATGTGTTTGATAGATCAACCGATCAGTGAACACAGCCTGGGCATCTCTCCCACCTGGACTCGTATTATCGCAGCAGAAGACAAAAACTACATTGTATTGTTACCATATGGAGAATTCGTCTCTCCAGTGATGATTTCTATCATTATAGTTCTCTTGTACAAGGCCTGAAACGCGTAGATATTTTAATGTTTTAATGTTTTGTCTTAGCTCTCGCAGGCGGTTTGTGCTGTGCTTGGCTTGTATACCCAAGCTTGGTGTTGGCAGAGATGTCCAGAGATAGGGACTAGCTCTGTTGATTGGGCCCAACTGAGTAAGTTTTACCTGCGTCACTCACTCACTCACTCACTCACTCACTCACTCACTCACTCACTCACTCACTCACTCACTCACTCACTCACTCATAGAGCTGAGCCCTTCTTGAGAAGCCACCAGTTGTGTAGTTACTCAAGAACTTCCCAGAATTTTATGGAACCCGAAGGTTTATTGCCGTGTTCACAAGAGCCTTCCACTGGTCTCTATCCTGAGCGAGACCAATCCAATACATACCATTCCATTCTATACCTCTAAGATCCATTTTAATATTGTCAACCCACTAATGTCTTGGTCTTCCCTGTGATGTACTTCCTCCCATCTTTCCCGCGATATTCTATATGCATTCTTCATCTCCCCGATTCGTGCTACATATCCCGCTTATCTCATCCTCCGTGACTTGATCATTCTAATTATACTTGGAGAAGAGTACAAGTTATGAAGCATTTATTCTTTTTATTGCTGGTGAGGTGGGACTAAGTCCCTTGTACTGCGGCCATTTCTGACCTATTGTACCAGCCCCAGATGATAGGCGAGGGTGATTGTGGAGCAATTGGTGGAATGAAGATTGGCAGGGGAAACCGAAGTACGCGGAGGAAACCTGCCCCAACACCACTTTGTCCACCACAAATCCCACTTGATCAGACCTGGGATCGAACCCGGGCCGCCACGGACGGAAGACAACAACTAACCGCTTGAGCTATGGCGCGGCCCTTTGAAACATTTAAGTGTCTGCCTACATATGAAAATAATATAATGGCTGTATATAAATTTAAAGTTACAATAGATGTTGAAATCATCCTGTAGTAGTGAGAACAAAGCAGACTGAAAGAGTGGTGCTGCAGGGCCGGGAACAGAACGAGCTGAAAGAGTGGTGCTACAGTGCCGGGAACAGAACGAACTGAAACAGGTGCTGCAGTGCCGGGAACAGAACGATCTGAAACAGTGGTGCTGCAGTGCCGGGAACAGAACGATCTGAAACAGTGGTGCTGCAGTGCCGGGAACAGAACGAACTGAAACAGTGGTGCTGCAGTGCCGGGAACAGAACGAACTGAAACAGGTGCTGCAGTGCCGGGAGCAGTTTCAAGATTCGGTAGAAGTAGGCTTGTGTGTGCTTATAGTGTTTCCCGATCCGAGAGGGGGCGACTGACTCTGTCGATCTCATGGTTCTGTGTGCTGTATATTCTTATGTTTTGAATTTAAATCTAAACCCAACTACAATTTACAGAGCTATCCAGACAGGTACGATAACATTAGTTTATGAATCCTAGTCGTGGTGCGCAGTGAAAAGTATTCTACGAACTTTCGCTTTTGCTCAGTTGTTTGTCCTTGACAAATAACGTGGAGTATTCCTTGGATCCATTCTCGTGTCGACCCTGCTGGCTGTTTCTTTCATTCGTGACTTCCTGCGGTTCATCAAGTGGGGCGGGGGGGGNGGGGGGGGAGCTATCGATAGTGCCTCAGAGTTAGCTACGCTACAACCTACTTAACAATACATATTATTTATAGCGGAATTGTGGGCCTGTTTTGTCTATGCGGAGCATTGAAATATATCTCATTTGCTAAAAATAAGGTAGTAAAAATATTCCTTAGAAGCACAGGTCATTACATTCTGCTGCGTAATACATTTGATAGCAGAAATAGCTGCAGAAAAATCCAGGTTTACAGTTATTATTGTACAGCGAATATTCCATGCAGCAGAGACGACAAGCGAAATTATACATTATTTTTCGTCTCCACTTGATGGGAAAAATTTTCATCCTAAACCGACACTCGCAAAATAAGTCACTGTACATTGAATACCCATAACATTTGCAATGTTATGCGTATAACAATGTTACGAGCTTCAGTTCACTGGGCAATTAGTGCAACACGAAAACAGATCCATCGATTTATACAGATATTCGTATGCATTATATGTTATGTGTTCGCCAGCTTAGTGATCCCCTAGAAGTATTTCAGTAATTTCTGCGGTATAACTGCGGTCTTATCATGAATTGTTACCGCAAGAAATCCCTCCAAACTCCCAGCCTCCCTTTAACAGTTTATATCCTCTGAAGGCGACTGTATTATTACTCGAGTATTACAGGACTATAACTGGTTCCAGAAGTCCATATTACTGTGTGCAGGCTTATGTCAGGAGGTACCAGCACTTTGGAGGAACACACTGCTTCAGTTGAACCCAGGCAGTCCGTATATGTTCGTCTGAGAAGTTGTTTCTTTGCAGTATACTGCCCCTGTCGTTAGGGTTTTACCGTGAACATAGAGGCATGTCCCCCTGAAAGTTTGTACCCACCTACCAGACTGCTACAGGAGCGAAGGTAGCATAGTCAGTATAGCGACTGGCTTACGGGCTGGACTACTGAGGGATCGAAGTTCTAGTCTAGGTAGGATCAAGAATTTTGTCTTCTCCAAATCGTCCAGACCGGCTCTGGGGTCCACCCAACCTCGTATCCAGTGGGTACCGGGGTATCTTTCCCTGGGGGTAAAGTGAAAGGGGCATGAAGCTGGCCACTTACCTCCAGCTAGTGCCGAGGTCAAGAACATATGGATTTATACATCCACTCCCCCATACGCCTCCATGTCGTAGTGCTTAATTCGTTGAGCACAGGGACAACTTTACCTCTTTCTGTATCACAAGCTAGTACATCACGATGTGAGTGTTCTCTGCAGTGAAAATTTCGTACGCCTTTGAGGAAGTTCTCATTATTCGAATCGCAATATTCAGCACACCCAAGGCGCAGTAAGTACATGTTCGTACAACTGTGGAATCAAGGTGGACTAAGAATAAGGAGAAGGTCCTCTGCCGCATAACACCCTATAACTTTCTGCAGCACCTGCCTTGCGGTAGATTGATCGAGTCAAGTCAAGAAAAGAAATCTTAGTGGCACACAATGAAACAAGTATAGAAAACCCACCTCGTGGTGCGTCCACTATTAATCTTTTTTAGTGATCCAGTATTCGATATAACCAACACCTTGGAAGCACGAGGGAAGGCAGGCAGGGAGGAGATGGGCTTGGGACACGCGATCCAATGCATCACTTCGGCACCTTAGTTTGGGGCCGCATGCACGACCCCGTGCTTACTCGCTATTTTTCCATCTTTCTGTTGCGAGAACTGCTAAAGCGTTATAAATCATGGATCCCATAATCCCTCAACTTCCATTACAGTTGGGCCAGCACAGAGAGACTTCACGTGGAGATGATTAAGTTTGGATGATTATCGCGTCCTGTTTCTCCGATCCGGGCCCACTGGAGATCTAATTTCTAAGTAAGTCGATTTAATTTTCAGCCTCTTTTACTTGATGAAGGGCGAATTTCGTATCAAACACGAACGTCGTCAGTAAAGTTATAAAAGGATATCAACTCCGTCCAACAATAGGACGACATTAAAAGTCCTGTTCATCAAACAAAGAAACCACGACGTGGCAGACATTCAGCTTCTTTCAAAGAGAGGCAGTGTGAAGGACACGATCCACATTGGTTCTAAATTTTAACAAAGCCTTTTTAAACCACATTTGTAACAAACTAATTATAATAAGTTACAAATATTTTAATATATTATTGGATATCGCTGTAGTTCTTAAAGGATCAGAATTTATATTCATGGAATTGTAATAATATTGTATGTATGTACTGATATTGACCAATCACATTGTAATAGTAGGTAGTTTATGCCCCTATTGATATGTCCTTCTGAAGATGGTCTCTAAGACCGAAACATGTCAAGGATGAAAGTTAAAACATTTATCAGTCACACTAGACGGAGTTGATAAATTTTCATAATATTGCTAGTCTGACGGACCAGGGTGAACCAAATCAAATTCGTCAATATAGCGTTGAAATGCTCTCTAAAAGAAAAGTACAACATTGAAATATCTTTCGTCCGTCGGATCAGGGTTTCTAAAATATTCAGAAGCGAAGTAATTCAAGTTCCATGATATAAAAAAGAACGCAAGCACCGAAGTAGAATTTCATTCGAAATTGGTTCGTAATAAACAATTACAAGGAAACTTTGACGTAACTTTTCTGTAGCTACCCGAACAATGTGTTTCATCTATCAACCATTTATCATTCAGAAATGCGCAATCGACTTATCGGAAAATTATTGGTCTCAAGCTACAAGTATTATGGTTTTGGACATTATTCATCATCCTGTCTATTTTTTAAAAACCGTCTTGTTCATTTCTCAAAACACAGCTTTTCGGAGACTGGATTCTATCCCCGTCCTCAGGTAAAACCTACTCAGTAGGGCCCAATAGACAGAGCTAGTCCCTATGCCCGGACGACAGGGATACGGGCTAGCTCTGTCTGCTGGGCTAAAGTGAGTATGTTTTACCTGAGGACAGGGATGGAATCCAGTCTCCGAAACGGTGTTTTGAGAAATGAACAAGACAATTTTTAAAAAATAGACAGAACGATGAATAATATTCAGAAAAACAATAGTGTACGTGTAGCAATGTACCATCGTCACGAACTTTTAGATCTGATTAGTTTCAAGACTTCTAAAATCTTACGAAGCATGATTTCATATTTAATACAAAGAATAACATCCGTAATTTGGTATATTTGAACATGAAATATTGTGTCTGAACACTTTCCAGGAAAGCACCAGATATTTTTCATTTTTTTTTTAATTTTTTTAAATTTTAAGAAGTTGAAAAACTTTCAGAAATTTGGGAGTGATAAGAGCAGTTGATATTATGAAACGTGTTGAAAAGAGAAAATTGTAATCTTAAAAATTTGCAATAATGAACACCCCTAAGCGTAGCAATTATAAAAAGAACAATAAAGTCAATAATTTTAGGTTAGAAATTAGTACAATGTAGCCGGTCTTCCTACCAGACGAAAGAAAGGTATTACACAATACTTTATTTACTAAACCGAGCTGAGTAATCTATTAGCTGTGACAACCTTAGTCTTTGTAGACCTTAGTGTGAATGTTCATACTAGGGTTGCTGTTTATTTCTTTTTTGCATGGTGTGAAATTTGGGACCGTCCTCTCCATAAAGTGGTTGTGTTTAATAGTCATTATAACGGTTATGATCTTATTGTACTTTACTTTATGGATTCATATATTCAGAAATGTGGACCTCTACTTCCAACTTAAAGCTTGTCGCTCGATCCTTACTCTACCATGGCACTTCCTTTGTCTGCATACACGAAAGGGCGAAATTAACTTTCACTCTTCTTCTTCTGACTATTAGACACGCAAAAACTACTCGTACTTGAAGGTCTATAAATGTCTTTTTTCAATTTACATATGTTGACACAACATTTCACGTAGCACGAACAGTGTTCTGGCATCCATTTGGGCAGCGTAAATAACTTTTTGTGGCTGTTTTGTACGAACTGTATTGAAATCGAAGATTGCTATCTTCTGGGACGCGATGACCTACATATCTGCCAAACAACACGGAATTGCTTGTTAGAAGACAACAATTTTCATAGACACCACCTTGAGAACTTCAAATTTAACTGTATTGAAATAATTGAACGTGGTATAAGAGACACCACAATGAGCATCCTACTCCTGTTTCACGCGCGCACACACACACACACACACACACACACACACCATTAAAGTATTATTTTTTATTGCTAGTGGGGTGGGACTAAGTCCCTTGTACTGCGGCCACTTCTGACCTATTGTACCAGCCCCAGATGATAGGTGAGGGTCATTGTGGAGAAATTGGTGGAATGAAGATTGGCTGGGGGAAACCGAAGTACTCTGAGAAAACCTGCTCCAGCACCAATTTGTCCACCTCAAATCCCACTTCACCAGACCCCGGGATCGAACCCGGGCCCCGCGGTGGGAAACCAGCGACTAAACGCTAGAGCTATGGCACGGCCAATTACCATTAAAGTAACTGTTGTACTCAAATTGGAATCTAGAAAGGCGATAAAATTTTACCACTTCTTATAAGAGAGACCTTCCTGAAAAAATACATCTTTATTTTGGGTCATGAACCTTACTTCCATAGTGTGCCTTATTAACACAGGTCGCTAAAATATATATACAAATTCCATGAGGTTGAACTCAACGTGCAAAGCTGTTAGTCACTCAGGTAGTTAGAACTTCAACGGAATCTGAAGACTCATTACTGTGTTAGCAAGAGCGTATCACTGCTATCTATCCGAAGCCAGATGAATCCAAACTACACATTCACATATTATTACTTTAAGAACAGTTTGAATGCAGTATTCCCATCTATTTACAACTCTTCAGAATTGTCTAGGAAGTTTACATACTAAGATTTTATAAGCGTTTCTCAACTGTTCAAGGCGTGCTGCATTCCTAGTATATCTCATGCTCCTTGAGTTGTTTGCCTTAAAAATATTTGGTATAGTAAAAAGTGTGAAACCACTCATTATGTATTCTATATTTCTTGATAAAATGTCTCTTTAAATTTTCTATCTAGGGCACATTATATCTTTTTAGATAGCCTTTGAAAGATGAATGAATTCCGTATCTTTTATTTCGAATTTAATGTTTCAGTTATATTAGAAAGAAGCTGGACACCACGTACAGACGTTGAGAGAGGCTATGTAGCTAGGTATTTTGATGGCCCGTATCTACTCTTCTTTCTGTACCAGCGTCGGTTTCGTTCATGATATCTGTCAGGTTGATGCGTTCCGTGAAAGAGGCGCACACACCGAACGAGATCCGCGCTAGTTCCATAGTAACTGAAATCAGTTCTGCTCCTGTGGGACGCATGGGATAAGCTATGCCGAAGGCGATTATGTACGTGGATGAAAATACGAGAAAGGCACAGTAGAAATTTCCCCATACAGTGTGGTGCAACAACGTACGTGAAAGTCGAAGATAAGACGTGATCTGGAAATTACATGACTTCGCTTGTCTGATAGTTGAACTGAGCTAGAAATAAAATCAATTTTCCTTGTTTCCTATTCGAGTTGAAGACGAGAGTTTCTTTTTGTTTGTTTCAGATGTACCGAAGTTCGGACAGCCCATCAACAACGTGACGGTCCCCGTGGCCCGAGAGGCGACACTCGCGTGTGTCGTGGAAGATCTCGCCACGTACAAGGTAAAGTGGTCATATTACGCTGTAACATTTAGAGACCGTCATGTAAAAACTTCGATAAATTTGCACACATTTGATTCTCAGCATCAATCCATATAATTGTTTGTATATCTGCAGTCTTATAATTTATAATCCTGATATTTAGTGTGTGGGGGTATGCGTTAGAGTAGTTGGTTGAGACACTATGCTACAAGCCGGAAGGTCGCGTGTTCGAGTCCCGATGAGGT